>NW_020447209.1:452618-697182 GCF_003343035.1 Apteryx rowi | reverse complement strand
CAGTGGTGCCCAGCGACAGGACGCGAGGCAACGGGCACAAACTGAAACACAGACAGTTCCATCTGAACATGAGGAAAAACTTTTTCACTGTGAGGGTGACAGAGCACTGGACCAGGTTGCCCAGAGAGGTGGTGGAGTCTCCTTCTCTGGAGATATTCAAAACCCGCCTGGACACGATCCTGTGCAACGTGCTCTAGGTGACCCTGCTTGAGCAGGGGTGTTGGACTAGATGATCTCCAGAGGTCCCTTCCAACACCAACTATTCTGTGGTTCTGTGTGATTCCTTCTTTTTAGGATCAGAACTGAGTTTCTTCATTCCATTGGCAAATATGGGATATTTGAGTATTCAGTCTTCAAAGTAGCTCAGAGGTTCCTTGGGGTATATGCCTTTAGGACAAACCGTTCTAAACAAAATCAGCCAGAAAGACTGACTTCCTCACACAATTAGTAACTACAATAATAAACCATCATGCTGGTTTACAGATATATATCATCTATAATCCTTCATCAAGAACAGCCTGCATTTCAAACTGTTTTCACAGATCTGGCTGTCTGTATGACAATGTTATGTGAAGATATAAAAGGTTTATTATAACAAATTTGAAATGGCCAAGTGAATTATGCTGCCCAGAACAAATCTCTTCCAATAAAAAGCTTTATACCTCCATCCTGTATTGTGTTTAAGCCTCACATTTTATAGAAAGGCTATTTCAGAAAAAAAATTTATTGAGTTTTTAAAAAATGTATTGGCACCACAATTTGTATTTCTATGCCTGTAAAATCTAGGCTACCTTTATATTATGTGTCTAACTATTCTGTCAATAAGAAATAATAATTAAAAAAAAAAAAAGCATTGATAAAAAAAACTGTAGAAAACATTTAAAACAGTTTAGCATAGATTCTGTGCTATCTTGCTGGTGTAAATAAAGAAGTAATGTTTCTCATAACAGCAGAACTATATTGGTGACAGACTGGAAGCAGAGAAGGATCAGTCCTTTTTTATATAAATCAAAATGTCACTCCTGTTTTAAGGTTCAGTATTTCATGATCTGCCAGGTTTCTAAATAAATGCTGCATAACACCTGATATATCTGAAAAGCTGAAATTCCCAGCTCTCCAACGAGACAGAAAGCCTATTTCTAACCCTGATGATTCTTGGGAGACTGAACCTTAAAATTATCAGTAGAACACTGCTGAATATGGCATTAATAGAACTTTTAGAAATATAATTGCCAAGCTCTACTTTCACTTGATCGACCACTGAAGAAAGAGAAAGGGAGCAGGGGAAGAGATAGGTAAAAATGAGTAAGAAAAAGAAAAAAATATACATAAATAGGTCAGGAGATATGTTTTGAAAATCTGGATTATATCTGTGTATGTAGATGTATGATCATTTTTAAAAGAGTAGATACATAGGCAGACAAAGGGACAGATATAGTGTAGACAGATGTAGCGTTATCTTTGTTCAGGTGTTTTTAGTGTTCAGGTACTAAAATATGCAAAGTGCTACATTACAGAGAGATGATTGCACATTATAGACCACGAGTGAGTAGCACAGAAGGAACAGAAAGTGGAAAATAATTACGATTTATTTCAAGTTCCTTAGATATGGTTTCTGCCAGCTAATATTTTGCATTTATTCATAAACTTCTACTCAAGCTGAGTTTTGTGGGGATTTTCCCTCCCCTCATGCTTATTTCAACACTGCTTCTTTTTTCCCCCTTTTTGCTAAGATCATGGAAAATCAAAAAAAAAAAAAAAAAAGTGGGACAAGGAGCTAGAACTTCTCTTCACCTGAACGTGGTGTTCATTACATTCAGCTGTGTAGTAGTGACTTTAGTACACTATACAATTTCTAGTGTTTCACCTTATTTTTTTCGTCTTCAGGGTGCCCCAGAGGTTTCTTTGCAGAACTTGTAGCCTACCATTATTCCATCCACAAGCACACAAGATAGCATATTTACATTTAAGATGCTACAAAGGAACAAGGTTGAGGAGCAAACACTAGCAGGAGATGCAGTGACCCAGCAGATCTGCAGGGTCTCCACCACCCAGGACTTTTCACCATAACTCTGATATCCATGGGCATGGCTGTACAGTCTGGTATAGACCCTTACACAGCCTCTACACTCATTATACGTGGCAACAGTACAGTCTCATTATCCTACTGCTGAGTACACAAAAAAATGCCAAGTAGAGGCACCGTGGGGCCTGTGGGGTTAGATATCATCTAAAACATCCATTTTAGAAGTCAAAAAAAAAAAAAAAAGGCAGATATCCTTAAAATGCCTTTATTTATATATCTGGGATCCTACCTGTCAGAATAGACGTTCCCACCTTTGATATTAGGCTGCCTCTTTCAGATCTTTCTAAATGCATGAGTAATTTCATGAATCTTAGATAAGATGATCTAAACTTTGCACAAATTCATGGTAAAATGTATACACCTACATGAATACAGAAGAAAAGAGAGACGCCAGTCAAAGGCTTCAACAAGTTAGAAAAATGATGAGCAATTATTAAAATAAACACATTAATAATTTGCTGTTAGACACAATATTAAGGGTATATAGACTCTGCCTCCTACACCAAAGTCCACATTGAACAGAGTTATTACAGAAGCAGATAACCAGCAGTCACAGTGGATCAGTTTTTGGGAGAAAGCTAGAAAAGAAATGGGGTATCTCAACACTCCTGAGAACTCAGGTCAGGCAATATATGCTTTTGTTTAGAGTGCAACGTATGCAATTAGCAGTACCCGCAGACACTGTATTTGCAACTTCAGATGACTGTTGCAAACGCCGTGCTGATGAAACACTCTTAGTCCCAGTTGGTTATGTGGTTATGTATTCAGCAGTACAGCTACTTAGCAAAATAAAAGCAAAAATAATAAAAAGGAAAATAGAATCGCAACAAAACAAAAACAACCTAAAACTGTTTGCTGCTGATCAGAAGTGCATTAATTCAAATGAAAATGCATTATATTACAGGCACTAAACAACGACTATCAACAACCTGAAGGTTTTTCTGCATTAACAAACTAAGCCACAAAAAATCACATCCCGGTGGAGAACACATCTGGTTTGTAGCTAGTTCTTAAATTAATAAATCAACTGTCACATAATTGTGACTGCTACCTGAACGACAGCTCCAATTAGTTTTGCAATGGTTCCCAGTGCAGAGGTGAGGTCAAGGTATCTTTTGGCTGCATTCCTAAATTTAAACACCAGACAATCTCATCCTTCTGGTTAAAAGTAATCAATATTAGCAATTTATCATAATTTGCTCTGCAGCGCACACTTGCGCTGTTTAATCAAGTGTCCTGCCTGGTTTGTTTGTTCACAGTGGCGTGAAAGGCATCCACTGAGCATGCGCAATACATTTCCCTTTTCCTCACTGCATCGCTATGGTGCCTATTGCGACTTGATTCAGGCGCCGACTGAGTTGCTGGATGACTTATGCAGATTGGCAGAGACTGGTAATGAGACACCACTCTAAAGATCTCATGATGAATTAATCATTCTTCCAACAGGTCCCGTGATGAAAAAAAAAAAAAGTTTGATTAGAAACTTTTTTTTATCTTAAATATAGATCAATCTTCAATGAGATTTAACGGTAAAATACCAGAGGCTGTCAAAGTTGCCAGCCATGACCTTTTATAGCCAAAGTACAAATACAACATTGCAGTTAGGAGATATTCACTTTGCTGTGACAGAGTATATAGACCCTTTAAGGATGAGGAAAGCAGCTGTCCAAGTCTATGATGAAACGGCCAAACGGCCAAAGGGCTTGATTTCCAACTCAGGAACTTAACCATCTGCATCCCAGCCATTGGAGACAGATGATGCACAGCACGGCCTGTCTCATCTCGTTTCTCTTGAAGTGCCTCAGATATAGGTGTCTATCAGGGAAACCTGGGGGATATGTTGTGGCATGCTCTGGGACACTGTCGAGTTTGAAGACCTGCTGGAGGATGCTACATCTCTTGTATGTATTTTAGGTCTAGATGTCTTTGGTTTGGAAATCAAAACATGGAGGAGAGGGAAGGGGAGAAGCATGGATGTCCTGGTCTTTCCCTGATGTGAAGTCCAGACATAGGTAAGACGTATCCCTGGATCCAGGAACTGGTAAGAAGAACTGCCAGGTTCAGTAATAGACATACCTAGGAAGATTTCTTGGATGAAGGAACTCTGTCCTAAATAAATGAAGGGCCACTAAACCCAAGGAAAGTAGTGGCTACCCTTTCATATGAAGGGCGGGCTTGCCTGACCTTTTATTCTTAGCCTGCTAAATGTAATTTGAATGAAGCACCTTTTCATGAGAGTGACAATAACAATCCTTGCCTGCATTCCATATCAAGAATAGCTTGGATTCATTCAGCTGAAAACTGAATAACTAAGGTTTTATAGGGAAGTAGAAGCTAGATGGTTTAGGAGCCTCCTTCCCAAGGGCCAGTGTAAGGTGTGGGTCTTGTCTTGCGGTGTGCCCAGGCATTGAAAGCTGTGTTAAGGGCCCAGGGATGCAGCTGCAATGGTGATGGATGGGATATACACTAATATCTTGTAATGTGAATTGGATTCTCCAGCATGGGAGTACCAATGAGGATGGTCTTGTAGGTATGTGACTACACAGTATCCAGAAAAAAGGGGTTCTATACCCATAATTGGGGATCTCTGCTGTTACTGTAATCCAGGTCCCTAGTGACATCTTTCAGTATACTAAGAAAATAGGCCAGAGAAGCAGGGACCAAAGATGTTAGCAGGAATCTATCAAAATCCAGATTTTACTGTTTTTTGTTTTTTTCTTTGTTTTTGTGGGGGGGGGGGTGGTTTGTTTTTGTTTTTTTTTTGTTTTTTGTTTTTTGGGTTTTTTTTTGCCAATGCAACTTTCATTCGTGTGTTTTCCTGGATTTTTTTTTCTCTTCTTTTTTTTTTTTTTAACTCTGTGGATCTCTTTTATGGGTTTCAAAGGCAGAGGTGGTGGGGTTTTTTTTTATCTTTTTGAGAATGCAGGAGTTAAAAAGAGTTAAAACCTTCGTAGATACCACTCCAGTTTATGCACCCTTCTGTGAAGGCACTTTTCCAAGTTTCTCAGTGCTTTACAGGAGGATGATTGTCTGTGGCACCGTGCCATCAATGTATCGAGTCTGAAAGCCATCCAAGGTCAACGCTGTTTTATTCCGGCAAAGCATGTACTATTTTTTACCCTCCAAAGCTAATTTTCACAAGCTACTAAAACCATAAGTTAGGACAGACAGTCTGGAAAGCATCTCTGGGTGTCTGAGAAGATACAGCTTTACTACAAAAAGCGTAATATAGTAGATCGGAGTGGTGAAAGTTTACTTTCATTAAACTATGTGACTTTTTATTACCTGCTGTAAACGCCACACTAAAGCCAAAACAAAGAATCAGATATACCCCTAACTGGGAGATAGAAATAATAATTCTTTCTAGGACACTACACTTAAATCTCATTTCCATTTTTTCTTTTGCCACTCAGATCCCAAAGCATTGTAACGCTTTCAACTTTTTTTGGCTGCATCCAAAGAGGAATTTTAACCAAAAGCTTCCAAAAGTGCTACTTCTGGGTCCATCACAATTGTGGAAGGCTTGATAAAACATACCTCTAATACCAAATAGTTTGGGGAAATCCATGGCTTATGCACTTGAGCAGACATTGTAGCAATTCATCATTTTCCATAAGGACTATATTACGTCTCTAAGACATGTGGAGGATAATGTGAGGGTATTAAGCTACAGTGACTCCTCAGGAGCATCCCGGAACAACAAAAAGGGTGAAGACTATGTAAAAATAGCAAACCTTAGTCCATCTAAAAGGACTGGAGACTGGACAATCCAGTCATTGAAGCACAAAGAAATTTGTTATGACTATTGGGTTAAAAAAAAAAGGGGGGGGAGGTTGTGAGGTGTAGAGAAAGCTTAGAATTATTCATATATATATAAATGTATATATGTAAAAAACCCCTAGGATACAGAAATATATGAATATTTTCACAGCGTAGGCTTCTATTTCGTTATAAGACTAGATGAGAAAAACAATATACTGAGTGTATGAGAGCGAGATGACACCCATTATTTGGAGTAGACAATTGCATAAGGCAAAATTGGAGGTCGCTTGTTGAATTGTGGTCATGGCCACTGAAGGTTTTACAGCAGGGAAGAAATTAAGGCAGAGACCTGCACCCAAGGGGTTTATTATTTTGATCCAGATGTGTACATCTTTTGTGATACCTTTAAAATAAAGAATAACTCTGTCTAGAGAACTTTGCAAAAATCCTTCTGTCTGTTTCATTTCAGAAACATGTTCAGAGCATAGTGTAAAACCAGAGTGCCCAGAGACTTGGAAATTCAATAAAACTCATGTCCGGACTCTGTGTAGGGTAATGGCCACTTCTGGGCCTGAAACTTTTGTGGGCTGGGCTGTCGAGTCCTCCTTCTATAGAGGTGCAGTACCTAGGGTTTCTACCAAAAAAGGGCACCAGACCAGCCAGAGATGGTAGCTGGAACCCAAAGTGAAGCCCAGACACAGCATCCGACCTGGAGCTGTCTATGATAGACCTTGCAGGGACAAATTCTTCACCTTCTTGTGCTTTTTCCGCCCTGCCAGTTAAACCTGCGGAGGAGACTGACTCAGGCTGGCGTACGTGCTGAGGGACAGCCAGACGTGTCATTTTGGATAGCGAGGCATTTTGATGGTGAATGCACAGATATTTCACAGAGGCTGTGCCTTAGCCAGGACATGGACAAGCGGTTTATAACAATAAAGCAGCAGTGATGGGTGAAGGTTTTCAGACTGTACTTGCAAAGGGGCAGCTCCTGTAAACAGCTTTTTTGCACTCTTTTCCATTCCACGCACTTTTGCTCAAGCCGACAACGGCAAATAGGTGCACCATGTAATTAAAACAGGGCAGTATATATATAATCTTAATCTGAAGCCCACACCTCCATCTGAAAGCAGAGATCCGATCTGGAATTGCAGACTTTTCTAATCTGCACAAAAAGGAGCATATAAAACTATATTCTTCTGAAGTTGCTTCTGTTTTTATAGATATAAGACCTGTCTGAAGCCAAGTGAGAGTATTTCCATTTCAGCGGGCTTTAGATTATATCTACAATACACAGAGGAAGCATACACACTTTATAACAGGAGGATAAAAGCTGCATCCACAGTGCAAGATGACAGGGTACAACTGCAGGAATCTTTTTGCAAGACAATGAACATTATTCCCTTTCACTAGTTCTTCATGATTCTTATAATCAGAACTACATAAGATATAGGAAAAAAACCATTGCTTGCACTGAGAACAAAACAATTCTACAAGAAAAAAAAACAGAAGACAATAGCTTTAAAAAAATTAAAAATGCCCTATGTTACACCCAAGAGGAAAGACTGCTTGACAAATTTCTCGAGGCTGCGTCTGATTATTAACAATCCGCAGAACATGAAATAAACTGAATTTTTGTACCAAAGCACTCAATTGTGTTTCTATCTGAGCCATTAACCTGCTGAACATGATTGTATTATTAATACTAGATATTTCTCTCAGTGCCGTTTGCAGCCCTGAGACATAAATTACACTATGCAGGTAGCTAAGAACTATTATGCTTTGGAGGTAAAAATCATATTGAAGGAATGTTGCACAGAAAATAGAGGAAGAAATTCAGAAGCAAATGCCAAAGATTTAGTTAGTATGGGCAAACAGGCGGGAGTTATTTCAGAGGCCATAACTGGAGAACGAAAAAGCTCTGGCTACTGGAATACATACTCAACTGAAGTGAAAGGATTTTGCACCTTTGCGCTAACTATTCCTCAAGAATATTAGCTGATTATTTATCATGGAAGGAATGGGGTGTAACATTTTTTTGTAAAAATGTTTATAGTCACATACTGTTTCTGGATGTTGTGTGTTTTTAAAGATACTATGTTGGTAGACCGTTCAAATCATGTTCCTGATCATCACAGCCGCTGATGAGTTTAGGGGTTTATCCTCCCACTCCCACAGTGTTTTAATTGCTTTTACTTTCAATATCATCTTTTTACAGTTTCCCAGACATTAACATAAAATCTCTTTTGGTGACTGGATGTTTTTAGAGATGGATTGTCTCTCATTAGTTGGGCCAATATCAGACCAAAGCGAGGTTTGTGACTCGCTCTCCTATTGCCTTTCGAATGTTTTTGTCACCGCGTGCTTTTTGAACCTGTGCCATTCTCATATCCACTTTTGCAAAGTGGACAAGTACCCCTTGCAAGGCGCTATGATATATGGCCCTTGTCACCACAGCAGTTCCTTCCTTAGAGTACAGCTTTCTCTACACTATACAGCGTTCTCTACTTTGGAGGTAGGTGGGAGCTCGCTCTGAGTTGCAAGCCTTGTAACTCTGGTGAGTACTGCACTGAGGTTAAAGTAATAAAGCCTGCTGAAAGACAGTGCATTAGCTCAGCTCTCCGCTGCAGTAACAGACTTCCTTGGGTTTTGGACAGCTCAAAGAGAGGGAAAAGAGAAAGCTCATTTCTGCCTAGGAAAAGTTTGTGCAACAGTAGCTCGATATGCTTATCTGCAAGGAGAGGACAACCTGGTGTAGAGCTGAGCTGCCCTGTTGGGCCCAGAATCACAGAATTCACAGAGCATTTGAGGTACGAAGGTACCTCTGGAGATCGCCTAGTGCAAACTGGCTGCTCAAGCAGATTGCCAAGGACCATGTCCAGTTGGGTTTTAAATATCTCCAAGGATGGAGACTCCACAACCTCTCTGGGCAACCTGTTCCAATGTTTGACCAGCCTCACACTGATGAAGTTTTCTTCTGTTGAAGTAGAATTTCTCATATTTCAGTTTGTGCCCATTGCCTCTTGTCCTGTCACTGGATATCACTGAGAAGATTCTGACTCTCTCTTCTTTACACTCCTACATCAGGTATTTATATGCACTGATAAAATCCCCCCTGAGCCTTCTCTTCTCCAGGCTGAACAGGCACAGCTCTCAGTCTCTGCTCATAGAAGAGATGCTTCAGCCCCTTAATCATCTTCATGGCCCTTTGCTAGACTCACTCCAGTAGCTCCACGTCTCTCTTGTACTGGGGAGCCCAGAACTGGACGCAGTACTCCACATGTGGCCTCACCAGTGCTGAGTAGAGGGGAAGGATCACCTCCCTCAACCTGCTGGCAACAGTCTTCCTAACATGACTCCATGACGTTGTTCACAACCTTTTGAGACCTGAATTTCAACCAGTTTTCAGTCCTGGTATAGACCTTGGGTGCAGGGAGGCAAGTGCACGATCCCCATGCTCAGTGATGCTGCCTTTCCTGGATACTGCACAGTAGTGCTATAGCCTCTTCCTCGCCACACACAAGCATGGACATGAATCTTCTCCTACTTCTGCAGGAAGAGCTAAACAGCTCTTACCTCTTGGCACTGAGGGTGAAATTCCCTGGGAACGTATGTTTGTATAAATGATCCTTGGAACAGTTAAACACTATTTAGAGCTCATGTCCTGAATCATGTCTTCAGGATACCCCTCTGCAAAGCAAATAAGCTGTTCTGCACTGGAGTATATTTGCTTGTGATCATTTTAAATAGCTTCTAAGTCTGATCACTGCTCGCTTTTTCTGACTTTCTTCTTTTTCCTTGACAATTCTTAACACCACACTGTTAAATTTTTCTGAATGCACTAATTGTTTCTTGAAGAAGACTCTAGCAGCAAGTGTCAGATGTAATTTGGTATCTTCATTCACTCTTTATCCTCTCTTTCTTACTATCTTACATTCTAGTGTTGACCTCAAGCAGTCTAGTAGGATTTTTTATTAAGCTCCAGGTGGTTTTTCTTTGTACTGCTGGGCATCTACATAATTCAGCTGTCACTTCTAACCCCTCTCTACAAAATTACGTGTATGCAAGAACCTCAGATTTTCCAAGCCCTGACTTTTGTCTAATTTTTTCCCCTTTAGTTCCAGTCTTTCACTACAAAGTATATGAGATTTATAAGTCTTGACACTGACATAACAGGGATTCACTGCCTGGCATCAATCACTTTTCTGAGTGCTCTCTCAGTTAGACATCAGCCCCACACTTGAAAGTAGTTCTCAGTGACTGTTTGGCAGCAGCTAAAACCTGCCAAAAGCCGAACCGATGCGATAAGTGAGAACTTCACGGAGAAATGACAGGGTCTCCAAAGGAGCTGGGGCTGGTGTAAAATAGCTGGCCTGAACTATTTCAGGATCGGCACTGAACAGTGCACTTCATAGAAATTCACCAAAAAGAACCTAAAATTGAAAAAAAAACAAAAAAAAAACCCGAAAAACAACTCTAACATCAAGGCATATTCTTGCAGGGTAGAAAGGAAGATAATTACGCTCCTTCAGATTTCTTCCTTGCTTACTAGTGTGCCTGCAAGTTGCCTCTTAAAACTCAGTAAGGCAAATGTCTCAGAAATGAGTGGTAAAAAGTAGAATGAAGGAAAATACATGTTACTTGTCTGACTCTTAGCAGTGCAATGCAGCTCATAATAACCATTTGTTTGAACTCTACATGAAAAATTTTGGATGAGACAAGCTGCAGGGGACTGAAAAACTAATCAAGGATTTGCTACTGTGCACTGCATATCCTAAGGAAATGTGAGTTGTGCAATTGCTCTGTCTATTGAATGTCAATCTTCTCCCTAAAATTCTCCAATTCTTTGGTCAAAGTGGAGAGCTCGTACATATTTAAGCTGCCACAAGTCTGGGGAAAGTGGGTAGCTGAGAAGAGAAGCAAGACACAAGTCAGTGATCAAGTGCCTCAATTTTTGCACCCCCAACATGACTGCACTGAGGAGAAAAGTTGCAAAAGGAGCTCTGTACTTAGCTATTTTGTCTGTCTGCCATTGAGCCAATCAGCCTATTTATATAGGCTGGCCCATCTGCATGTACTTATCTCTGAACCAGTTACGGCATTTGCCACCCAGATGGCTAAGAGCCACAGGAGGCATTGCAGGGGAGCAGAAATATTCAGGGAATGGTGGGCTGGACAGAAAGTGCAATAGGGAAGGAAGGTGCTGGGGAAAGCTGGGGATATTGTAGAAAGGTTGGGAAAATCATGTAATGCATGACATTAATCCATACAAAATCATGTTACAGTAGTTCTGCTACTTATGTTGATATTCTGAACAAATAGTCACAGGTGTTGGAATGAGATCGTCACAACAATTTTTACATAAATAAATGGAAAAAAAATCCTGTAATTACGGTGAAATAGGGGAAGTCAAGAGACCGGAATTCTTATTCAGATTCTGTCACTGGCTTCCTTGGGAAAATCACTTATCATCCACTGAAGAAACTGAGTCACTTCAATGAGGAAATACCACCATATTAATACCCCCATCATTTTTTACCTCCAGAGTATTTAGGAATTCCTGGAATATAGTACTTTTGTAACACAGGTCTCATGTTGCTGCAGTTTCTCTGGGCTCTTTCAGAGTAAAGCAGCAAGTTGCTCATCAGCTGATGTTTTTGAGGAAGTTCTGTGTCGCAGGGACGGCTCTGCAGGAAATGTGATTTATCCTGTGGCTGTATGAGTCCTCCTCTGCTGGATTCACTCCAGGGTGGATGTGCCTCTGCAGTGCTTGCTGCAGCACAGACAAATATGTGCTTCGCAAAGATGGCACTGCATTACTGATGTGTATATGAAATTTAGGAAGTATATTAGAGTTATTTGTAGGGAACATGAAGAAAGCTGCTAGCATAAAATGCTAATTCTGATAGACTTCTGAGGTTGCCCTTAGCGGAACACACAATATATTCAGGAGATGTATTATCTTGAATGCTTAAGGCTGCTAGCCTGAATACTGTCCAAATCAACTAATTGTCCAGGACAGTGAAACAAATTTACCGTGACAGGCTAAAAGATAATAACTTGTTTACTAAAGTTTGGAAGTTTACATTGAATGAATTGCCAGACAAACAAGAAGTAAATCAGGCAGGAAGAGCTTATTATGGTATGATGGATGCCTCCTGTGGGGCATAAGCACTGTAATCTGGAAAAATACTGTCTTGAGGCTTTATGAGAACTTGGGAAAAAAACATCTATAGATAGGTTTTATGCCATAGTCAGCATGCCTGGCAGTCAGGCACGTACAAAGCTTTGTAACTGGAAGACTTTCAGCTTGTCCCCAGACACTGAAACATTTGCAAATCCCTGGATAAATATATTTCGCCAGCGGCAGCAACTTTTTATTCATTTTCATAACTCCTCCTTAGGTGCTAAGTTCCTGTAACTGTTGCAGATAACTTCTGGTCAGCTTTGCCATCAACGTGTCCAGTATCACTGAATTTTTATGCCTTGCCTTGTGACTCTTTGGTTGCCAGAAAGCTTGAGCTCTGATAACTGATCATTGCTCCTACCACAAAAATTGAGGCTCTGTCAGATAAACCCTCGCCTGCAACTTCTTTTGCCTGACCAAACTAGCAGAGCTCCACCAGGGAAACCTGATGCTTTATGGACACTTTTTTAAAAGACCATGCAGGCTGGCAGGACTTTCTGAGCTATCTTTAAATCAAAAAAGGAGAAGGTTTCTTTCCTAAGATCGAACACAGAGAGAGAAATATCGTTTCTCACAGATGATTTTCTCATGTCACTTTGATTCACAGCCTCATGACAGTCTGACCATGTGCCAACCTTAGTACCTTAGATGTAGGTTGCTGATTCCTATTACACACAATATAATGGCAAGGAATATTGAATAATCACATGAGACATACTTGCAGATAGAGGAAATATTCACAGCACCCAAGTTTAAGGACCTAATTTAGCTACGTTAGTCGCCTGATATTCCTAGTAGAGTTTACAGCCAACAGGGAGATGCAGTGTCTTCCCGATTCAATGTAGGATCCAAAATTAGGCTCTCTGAATTGCCCTGTGGTAGAGCCCATCTCTCTCCACCAGTAACATGGAGCTTAGGGAGATGAGCCAAAAGAATTGTCCGGCTAAGCTGGATGCCTAGAGGTGGCTGAATATGCCCTTATGTCCCTGTCTAACAGTAATAACAGCCAAAAGCAGAAAGGATAGCAGTCATAGAAGTGTTGGCCAGAATGGCGGTCACCTAGTTCAACTTCCCAACCAAGGCAGGGCTCTCCTCAATGCTAGATTGGGTCAGCACGATTTTGTCTATCCAAGTTTTGAAAATCTCCAAGAATGGTGATTCCACAGCAGAAAACCTGTACCCTGCTGAGAAGATAAATATACAGGCACTGATGAAGTACCTGTCTGTAGATTCTTAAAAAAATGCCATTTTTTTGTTAATAGGGAACAAAGTGTGTTAACTCCTACACAGTGTAGAAGCAAATCTAAGACCAAAGAAGCTAAAGAAGTGGTACCTGTGTGGTGCCCTTTGACATGATTAAATAGTATTTTGTGGGAAGGTTTATAATGAAGATGAGCCTTTATTCAAACAATGGGCAAGCTAGAATTTGAGGAAGATGCTTATGAGGGAAAGAAAAAAAAAAAGGCATGTTTCTCTTTAAGCTGCTCACACTTATCAAGTTAACTAAACTTTTAAATCAAGAATGCTGTAATTGTCATATATTCAAAGGCCAATATCATGATCTGACAGGGTCAGAAACCCTTACAAGAACTCTTTGAGTCCATGAGAAATTTTAACCTCCAGGCAATGTATACACTCAACATTTCAGAGAAAAATATAGTGCTTGAAAAATTTAATACAGTATTTTGGGGATATTGCATTTCCATATACTCCAGTGAAAATCTACTTTCCTCATCATTCTGATTTTAAGAATCCCTAGGCATGTGATGAACAGGTTTTAAGGAGGCACCTGGTTTTCAGAAAGACATAGGATACACTACTGTACTTGAACAATTTTTTTTTTTTTAATTTGAGCTCAAATGTAATAGCTGAGTACACTTCTGTCCTATCTCTATTTCAAATGCCCTCTCACTTCCTTATAGCCTCATTATAAGAAAGTGAGAGGCATTTGCCAAACCGCTTGTTCAAAAATACTTAGGAACAGTCTGAAGAAAGCTTTCAATATAATCTTCCTGAAATTTAACCACATTCTTTAGGAAGTTAAAAGCATAGGTAACAGTATCTCGTGCCTTTTAAAGCACCTTCACTTACCAGAATGGATTTGCAGGAAATGGTCTGGATAGTTCTACATGCCTAGAGCTGTTGCTGACAATTGTAGCACATAACTAAAATTAAAATGCATATGATAGCATGGAGATAAGCACTGTTCTGATTTAATCTGATTTATTGTGTGAGGTATGAGTCTGCGATTCTCACACATTCTATAACTGGAGAATTTCAGAAATGCTTCTTACTTTACTGTTTACACTCCAAAACTGCAGATATTATATTCATATTTTGAATTGCTGAAACTCATGAGGCGTCTTCAGATACTTCCAGTGGAATAAGTGGAAAGCTAGAATGACAATGAAGATGAGGATGACACTGCGTTAAAAAAATAAAATAAATAAATATATATACATATTTTTTTTTCCCTCCTGGAAAATGCAGGTTTTTGAAATGAACACCTTATCTCTAGCATGCCAGTTCTGATGACACTGTATTAAAAAAAAAAAAATCAAATGAAATATTTCACTAAGGCAGATCCTTTGACGTTGTCAGAACAGAACTGTCAGCACTCGCTTCCCCTGGCTGTTCAAAGTGCTACAAGAAACTCGCACGGCTCTGACGCATAGCTTGTTCCTGCCTTCGGCCACATCTCGAGGAATATGTCTGTGCTAGCTGCTGTGAGCAGGCAGGAGCTGGTTCAGGCTGCTCGCTGAGGTGACCAAAAGCTGGGTAGTTAACCCAACACTGCGCTCAGCTGAAGTACAGTGCACTGCTGTTGCTGTAAGTCATCCATCAGGCCCAGGTAAGGTGCTCACGGAGACTGCCAGGCCTTACCCACAGAGCCTTTTTCTTCCTGGGTAGCATCCAACAGGCTCTTAGTCCTTCCCCATCATCTGGGGTTTATGGAGGAAAATGACCGTCTTCCCCATCCAGTGCAGCTCCAGCCTAGCAATAAAGCTGTTAAAAGTAGTTTTGATTTTTCATTGTTTTGTGGGAACTTCCTATCTGTCCTTTCCTCCGCTCCTTTCCGTTCCCAGCCTGGCAATTCCATGTGAAGTCTCTAAAGCAGTTTTTCCGCTCTTTTCTCTTACGTCCTGGGTTCATCCCTTCATGTGGACAAACGACAAAGTCAGTTCCCCCAGACAATTTATGTTCCTCTTTGAGTCAGGTCTCTAAGCCCTCCAGCTGCAGCTGCACCCACCAGCAGTGTCTCTCCATGATGCTAAGAGCCAGCTTCCGGGCCCGTGCTTATTCGGCCCGTCATACCTTGCCCACTTCCCACCCAGGTAACTCCGGGAAGCTGCAGACTACCCCACTTGCCACTGTTCTTGGTGGATTTCTGAAGACAAAGACCTCTCCAGCTTGCAAGCTAACTCCAAGCACTGGGCTTAGAGTTTGACAAAAAGCCTTCAGAGCTAAAGAGCTGAACAGGAAAGTGTACAAGTGCAGGTTGCTCTGCTTGCAGGAAAGTTTAGATTGCTTACATTTTGTCTTTTTTTATTGTTTTCATTTAGAACTACATTAAATAAGTTTTAAATATCTGTGTATGTGTTTGTGTTGAAAGAAAAATGAAACATCAAGGGATTCAAAACAAAAGTTGCAAGAAAATGTCACAGGAAATTAAAAAAAAAACCCTCAAGTTTATATTTACTTAAATTTGTGACCCAGAATTTTCTCATGTGCAAAAAATTTCCATGGTATGGAAATTCCAGTTTTTACACAAATCTAACTGATACACGAATAAAGATCTGTCTCACTGTGACTTAGCAAAGTTTAGTGCTTTCATCTGAACTCTGATTCAGTCTCCTTTTCTGGTACTGATCCTTCTTCTGGCTGTTTGCAATTCTTAAACTTGCTATGCCTCAGTTAACCCTGCATACCCTAGCGCTCAGAGTACCCAGATCATAGATGTTGCAGGACTTAATTAGATAGCACGCTCTTTTGAAAAAAATCCAGAGGCTATAAGTGATGCACAGGACCCTTGAGAGCCCCTTCACTTTACTGTAAGATCCCATTATGAAAACTTTTTTTGAAAGGGCAAAGTTTCCTACAGCCACTAAACACACGTTACCTCATGGTTTTCAACCCATCAGCTTAGATTCTGGCAGGGAACAACTTTCATTACAGTTCACAGAGGAGTTTCACATATAAGCATTCAGCCACATTTATTCTGCACTCATTCGAACTTGAAATAAACCTTATCAAGCACACGCAAAGTAATATAGTGGGTCCCCATGGCTAAAGGTCACTGGTGCACCTCTGTTAAGACATCTGAAGCAATCCTAACAAAGTTGTCATACTTTCGAATCATATTTATTGGACCTAATCTTCTTTGAACCATGTCACTGCTGCTGGAAGAAACAGGGACATGGTTGTCAAGGACTTTTAATTTTCAGTGACAGCTGTCAAAGGGTCTTTCTTAGACACCAGTCATACTTTAGATAAGAAAATAGAGTTTCAAACTACACGCCAGCCTCAGAAGAACACGAGCAGTTGTGATTGCATACAGTCTAATTTCCCCAGTTTAATTTGAAATAGCAAATGGTAAATTGGAATTTATGGTTCAAATAAGATAGAAACAGAGACCAATTATCTCCAGTTTATTTATTATTTTTATCAATCAGTGTTTATTTTTTAAATTAGCTGACATGTTGTCCTAGCTCTGAGCAGTGAAATTTGACTTTTTTTTTTTTTTTTTTGAATCATATGCACTTTTTGGAAAGAACAATGGTGTACACAAAATCAAAACCAAGACTGTGGGATATCAGCTGGACTGGTAGAGGTTCCCCAAGGCAAAGGTTCATGGTGCATGGAAATGAGGTGAGAGATGACCATTGTCCTCACAGGGCTTTGCTTTATATCCCTAGAAATGCTTCCCTGAACCACAGGGAAATCACCCAATGCAGGATTTTGCTATGAGTGCAGAGGTCAATACACAAAACTAGGGGAAGCATAATGCCTTCAGTTATGTTTCTTCTGAGTTCTTTCAAACCCTAACCTTAATAAGGGAAACACAGGTAGTGGGCCCAGGTGCAAATATAACCGGAAAAGGAAAATTCAGGCAACTTAATACAAAGAAGACTTTGAGATTCACCAAACCGAAGGCTTTTTTCTAATTCTCTTCCCTCATGTTTGGCCTCTTGCAATTCATTCTTCTCCCTTGCAATCTCCTGCACCACTGCCAGAGATATTTCAAAGGAGGCACCAGTTTCTAAAGTGCTTGAGAGAGGCATCGCAGAGGCTGAGGCGACGGTTTATGAAGCATTGAAAGAGATCACAAGCTCAGGCCTGAAAGAAGGCTGGAAACAGCAGATTTCTGGCACTTGGGAAAGAAGCTGGAAATTCTTCGGGGAGAAGAGAAGGAAGCATTATCCACCTGCTCAGAGCACTCCTCAAAGCCCATCGTTGAGAAAAATTCACCTCTCTACCAAAGACCAGCTTCGGTACAGCCTTATACTGGAACGGGGAAATATTCACCTCCGCATTCATTCCACATTCTAGTTCTTCCTCTACATTTTAATGGAAAAGTGTCTTTAAGCATCAAAGGGAGCTGTGGAACCCCAAGTCTCAGAGGAATCACCTGTAAATAGTGATTCAAATTTCAGGAGTTGTAATACCCAGCCTGGAATGAAAAGAGACGGACAGACCTCCTACTAGACATGAGTGGCTATACTTTCCAAGTCGTGGTACAGGTTGATCCAGATGAAAGATGAAAATTTGCAGTTATGCAGTTGAACAAAGTTGTACGTTTGAAATGAAAGCTGTTAATTTATGTTTAGAGGTAAAATTATTATTTGCCGGTCTAGAAATAAATGAAAAGAAAAGCTTCTTGTTCCAAATATAGAGGCTATATATATTTTAGTTTAGACAATGACTAAAACTGCAATAAGAAAATCAAAGCTCCAGTTCTGTCTGCTTTCCCAGAAACACTGTTTACAGAGATCAGAAGGAGACTTCAGTCCAATAAAGGTCTAAGCACACATTGATACACTTACTGTAAATAAGAGTGAAAAATCAAATACTAAAGAAAATGTGTTTTTACTAGGGATATAGACTTCAGTTTTCAGACTTTAGACTCATTCCTAAGTGTTAGGAGGAGACCTCCTTGGGGTAGGTAACACAGATAAACCTGTTTAAGGACTCTTCTACCCTCCCTCAAAGCCTCAACTACTAGTCAGTCTTTGAGACAAAATGCAGGACAGGAAGGAGGATCTAAAACGACRTCTGACTGTTTGAACACTAATTAGGAGGAACACCCAGAATTATTCACCTCGTCCAACAGCAGCTGCCTGAAGTTCGGTGTCGCGTCACAGCCAGTCGCTGAGGCTCCTATTACGGTGAACAGAAAGTTAAAAGCCACTCCAGAGGGTTATTCATTTCATGTCGAGATCGGTACCTGAGGTGAATGCGGTGAACTGCTCTCTGGATGTGGCTATTCCTTTCTGTGATATATAGGGAGGTCAAAGACCGGGCTAGACCAGATGCTGATTTTTTATATGCAAGGTGAGACAAATCCTGCCGAACAGCACAGCTGCTGGCATGCAGGTCTCCTGTGACTGTGGATCTGCAACCGCACAAATGCACCTGCTCGTGATGGAGGGCGTGCTCTCAGGGACACCGTGCCAGCTGCAGTTCGGTGCCCCAGCCTTCCTCCAGCTCCGCATCTGCGCCACATGTCGCTGGAACAGCCTTGTTCTGCAAAACAATGCTAGTGCAGTGCCTGGGGATTAACTGTGCGACTCTTCTGCCAGTGAGGTGAGACCTGACAAGTCTGAGTTGTCAAGAACCCCTGAACAAGCTGCTTCGCTGGGAAAAAAATGATTTAGATTGAATAAGGAAAATCATATTGTCCTTAAAGCTATTGTCTCTCCTTATTTGTGCCCGCTTCACTCTATAGATACTGATTAGAACCATTCTCAGGCCTCTTATTGCCTAGATCAGATTTAAAGGCATAGTTCACATGTCTTCACACGAGTCCTAAGCATTTATTACTGCAATAACATCACCTCACGGCTCCAGTGATATTTTTGGAGCTGTTATGTATAAGCCACGATCATCATGTTCAGCAGTTTACAAAGTCCATGGCAAGTCAATGCATCACTGGGAGCGCTTAGGCTAGATGAACAGGGCAATAAGAGTGTATATTCCCACTGCATTAATTCCYAGTAGGTTTACTTTTGTATTTAGTATGTTACACCATCCATATTCTAGAGTTGACTTCTTATATATGTGAACCCAGTTCATAATCCAGTGACTGCTAGACACCTAAATCCTTTGGCAGATCCTTCCTCTCAGTCTTTTTTTGGTTTATTACTTTGATTTTGTCCAAACCTATCTACATCAGCTGACTTGCATCAAAACTGCTGCAGATACCATGTTAAGAGAATACAGGCTTCACAACGTGCTTTAGTAAACCCCACCTATTAGTCACATCCTGCAGAAAGAGTATTTTGCTATTCTTTATGTACCGGGGAGGAATGTATTTGACTGTATGGAAGTGATTTGTTCCCTTAGGACAAATCCATATAGTTTCCCAGGGCTGGCTCTGAGGTGACTTCCCTCTGTGGGTTTCCACAGAATTGAGCTGGTAAGGGCATGCACATATTTAGATGCCCAAATCCCATAGTATATTTAGTGCTGTTAAACCCATTAATGATGGAATCCAGAATCTCTTTGCATCCTCGATTAGGTCTTGCCCAGGGAAAGATGTTACTAACTCAAAACTCTCATTTGCTTATCTTTTCATAACTCTGTGTTTTGTTTTGTGTTTCTTTGCTTTGCTTGTTACCTTCACTAAGATAACCTGCTCTCACATGGTTTTGATCTCTTCCCATTCATACACAGCCACAAGCTATGGCCAGAAGAAGGCAAGATGACATTTGCCCCTGAAATTGCTCTTATATCTTTAATAGCTTTATTATTATTGGAGGGTAAAACAAGCATTTGGTATGCACTCTCCAGATGTTTTCAGTGCTTTCTGAAGTTTCACTGGAACATTTTGGAGCAAATTTTCTCAGGAGAAAATATGAGGATCCTTAAAGGACAGTCTCTTAAGAATTATCCTAGGAATTCCAAAACACAGTCCTAGGTGGAAACATTGAATGTGCATTCACTAACTGTGGGATGGCTGTGTCCCTATTTGTACATGAAAAAAAAAAGGAAAAAAAAAGAAGACTATTTATTCTAAAATGTTAGACTGTTTTGAAAATGAATGAGGTAAAATATATTTTCTGCAAACATCCCATTTTAACATAGTTTAGTGCATTTTCCAGATATCGAGGATGTAAATAACATATAAAGCCACTTATTCACATCTATCTGTGCGTATTTCAGACCAACTGACAAGCAACAACATGTTCCATTTTTCTGGGAGGTACAAGTTGAACTACCGTCATGCTGCCCCGTACTCCACTATAACACCGCAGGGTATTAAGAGGGAAGGAGTGCCCTTGGCCTAGTCACACCAGTTTAGGAGCTGGTAATGCATAGGGTCATCACATGAAAAGTATATTCCAATGAACGACTGTTTGGTATGCAATATGCTATAGAGGATTCTGAAACTCAGTGGATTTCCAGAAGATCTCCTACACTTTATAAAACAGGCAACCACTATAATTACTGGAAAGTATAAGAGAGATACTGTTATATCTTCCTGGTAACGAGACTACAGAGTCAGCTTGTGAAGACAGAAAGAAAACTTCAGAGCAAGCTCAGGGCAAATTAAAGGGTACCAATTCAATCCTCCTGATTGTATGAATTACTACTAATCAGTTTTCATAAAGAATAAATGTATTGTTATAACATTTTAACGGTAACACAACTACAAAACAATAATAATTATGCTAAAAGTATGTTAAAATATCATTAAAATCACCCAGTCGAGCACTCAGAAGTTATTTCAGTTTGCCTGCACAACTTTAAATTTGGCCTCTTTGCATATATAAGCCACAATAGTTTAGTTTATGTGATGTCAGCTAATTTTGCCAAGAAGCCCTGTCTTTATCAATGCACAGGTTAGACAGTTCTCAATTAACACCAGGCCCTAAGCAACCTAACTCTGAGCTTGGCCCTACTTTGAGCAAAGGGTTAGACCAGACGACTGCTCCAAATCCCTTCCAAACTAAATTACTCTAAGATTCTAGGCAGTAATTTTGCTCCATTCTCGCTGTTGATTATATAACTCTAGATTTAACTATATAGTGATAAAACCCCATTTTGTATTATCAAACTTCCTACGATTAGGGCACCATCATTATTCCCTTTTTATGGATAAGAGACTGAAAATGGAAACATGTCCAAGGACAAACAGGAAACATGCAGGAGAGCAAGAAGAATGAATTCAAGCCTCAAGGTAATACCCTAACTGCTGTTTCATCTATGCTATGCTCCAGCACGCTTTTAAAAGTAGCTTTAAAACCAGTTCAGCTTTAAAAAACTGAAGCAACTGAAGGGCCTCAAAGTCTTCCTTTGGGAGATTACAGCATGCCTTAAGAGCCCTGTTAAACTTCTGAAAGTTGTCTTCCATACAATTATGTGGTGGTCAGAGCCTTCGATACACTGTGCCAAGACTTGCCTTTTCTCCCTTTCTCTTTTTTCCCAAGAAAATGTTAGCCCCTATAAAACATATGTGGCAGCTGAACCCCTACATCACTATTTTCCTCTACCCAGCAAAAGAAAATCTTGAGCTCGTATTTAAGATTCATTTCAGATAGATAAAAGAACCATTAGAGTGAGCAGTCAGATTCAGACTGATAGGAGTCAAATGCCAAACACTAGAAAGCTTTAAGTGTGGGAACTTGCCAAGGAGGACAGTCTTCAAATCTGTTCAACATCCTCTTGACAGAATCCTTTCTCTCTTTTGCTATTAACTATGTTTCTAAAAAAATTGGAAATTTAATTCAGAACGAACATCTTCATGCATGTGCGTGTATCTACATGCATATAATATTATACCTTTTTAATAAAAAAATATTAGTTCTGATTATTTTTATCAGAGCGACATTGTGAAATGCCAATTAAGAGTGGAAATTTCAGGGTTCTGCACAGGTATACAGGAGTAAACAGATGCGCTGAGGTTATGTCTTTGCTATCTTGTGGCCCACACCAGGGAAAGAGCATTGGCCCAAAGGGGCTACCCTGAGTCCATGCTGCTCCAGATCAGATCTCTGCGGAGTAAATGGGCCCAAACACTGGCTATTTGGAGTGAACCTTTGAGCAAACGGCATTGCTAGCTCTGTCTGGGCATCTCTGTGGAATGAATTAGTTAACTTACTCCGAAAGGGACCCTGGCAGCAAGCTAGCAAGAAGCTTGCTATGTGGACATTCAGAGGACAAGGGATTTGGAATAAGGCAGGGAAGGAGACACATTAGTTGTGTACTTTATCTCTCCAGGTCTCATGGCTGAATACATTTGTTCTAGAAATGGAAATAACAGTGGAATGTGAGATCCTTTATGGACTACTGAGCTTTATTAATCAGAGAATAAGGGCTCGAACCACGTTCCCTGAAACTATTAGAGAGGTTTCCACTGACTTAGCACAGTCTGAATGAGGTCTAATTAGAGACTGAAAACGGAATTCTACCATCACAGAATTACTTAATTTTTAACAAGTGTGATTTGACTATAGGCAGTTAATAAAATTCACCAGGGTGTACAAGCACCTGCAGAATAGTATATTCCTCAAACTGGTGAATTCTAAGTAAAACATGACTTCCCCACAGAACTGCTGAAAAGTGTTTTACATGAAGAGAGAGACAAACTTTTTCATAACTGGTTTTGTATATAGGCAATATGAGAAGCATTGAGGTTCCACCGCACAAAGGTATATGGAAATGAATAAGTAAATGTTACCTGCTGTGATATACATTGTGCAGTCTCAAGTGACTGCTCATGTGAGTCAAGAACCTACTCTACCTCCCTGTTTCTGTGCCACCAAAATCTACTTTTTCACTTGTGCAAATCATTGTCTGACAATCTCTTATCTAGTGACCAGATAAAATATGTGTGTTTTAGCCGGCCCCTCTCTATTTAAATACATTGTCATTAACAATTTATCTGTATAGTCACCCAGTCTTCACAAGAAAACATCAGAGCTGGGAGTGTCCTCTCAGATTTTTGTGCTGCACCTAGCTATATAGGGTCTCCCATCAATGCAAACATGCCTGATGCTTAAATATTTCTTATTCCCTGAAAATGTGCTAAGGTTCTTGATCATTAACCTAAGGAATTTACCGATCTTAATTCAGCATCTCATACTATAAACATTAATTATGTATTTGTACCGAAGACACTTCTATATGTGATTAATAATTCAAGAAAGGAACAAACTTGGCTGTTTGCAAAGGAACAAGAAGGTTAATGTTCAAAAGGCCAGCAGCAATTTCAACAAACAGGTGACACTAGAACAATCCATATACAAAATCTTGGCAACCTATTCAGGTGGAGATTGTGGAACGTCATTTTCTTCAGTGATCTCTATTCATTGAAAACAACAAATTTGCACTGTGCTAATAACATATGCCAAAGAGCTTCAAAATAATTAAACAAATAGAAACACAAAAGGTAAAACAACCCCAAAATAGGTCACTACAAAGTCTGTTTGTTTGTTTGTTTTTAATTTTTGAAGCAATTCAAGGACTGGTACAAGGAATGGTGCAAGACCATTCATTTGAGGAAGCTCCATAATCAACCTAATCTTTCTCTTTGGAATCAAGTGAAAACTTCAAGTGAGACTGAATTGTCCTGATTTGAAAGAAATACGAGCTGAAGCAAGCAGACTGAACAATTTCAAAGTGTTTATTAGATGCATTATTTAAGTTCAGAAAAGAACTAAACATCTTGATCATCAGTAAATGCAATTTTCAAGCAGCAAGCCTGTATTTAAAGATATGAGGGGATGTAGCTTGCCAAAAGAAGATGATTTTGCATCGCCCTAATCTCCACTGTTAATTGGTAACTGGATGCAATGACAAATTTTCTAAAACAACTGATAGAGAGTACGATCAGTTGGTCAGCTCCAAACAGTTGGTAATAGCAAACTTAGTTAACATCGGTCAGCTATCAGCTATGAACAGTTGTCTTGCTGGAAGTGAGCAGATTAAGTGACTTGAAGGACCATAGAACTAAATCAATTTTTAAGCATTACAGAATGATCAGTGTCAGAGGGAGAGACAGGGTCCCACGCTCCTGTTTTTGTTTCTAATTTTTTTTTTCCACGTTTCATGCATGACCAGATTCTTCACACATGTCACTTTTACGCCAGGTTTAATCTGCTCATGCAACAGCTCCTCTTGACTGACGCCAGTAATGCATACAAGAAGAATTAGTCCTGATCTCCATAGCTAGTGAAACAAGATAAGCATCAAGAGCAGCAAATAGAGAGCCACAGATATTTGTTGCTCATTTAATTTTATAAGCCTACCTTTTCTGCTTTGGTTTTGGCTCAAGCAAAGGCCAGCAAAGTCATCCGACTTAAATTAGCTTTGGCGGGTTTTGAGAGGATAAAGCCCTTTGGCTCCTACAGGATCAAAGGACTGGAGTTATCTGCCTACAAGGTCTATTGGTCTCTCTGCTCTTTTCAGGTCATTTGCAATTTCTAGACTATGCTTAGATATTCATAGTCTTTTTTTCAGGATATTTTAACTAAACTGAACTGTTTAATACCCTTCATTACCCCCCAGCTACTTCTAAGTAAGTCCAAAAGGGATGGTTGTACTTTTATTTATTTCAATTCTTGTACAAAAACATAATAATAAAAGAAAATACCAGAATTTTTACTTTTAGTCAGTAGAAGAAATTTGCCATGGGTTTCATGTTCTTCTGAAGATGTTTTAGAGAGCAGCATGCCAGCTGTAGAAAGCTGTAAGTTGAAGGTCTTAATTATTGATGTTCAAACTTTGTCCAAAAAGAGAAAAACAGAATGAACTAGGAGAAACAGGCAAAAAAAAAAAAGGAAAATAAATAGTACTGAAAAAGTAATGGCTACTTTGAATCTATATTGCTGACAGCCTTAAACTAACAAAGACTGTCCTTAGGCCTGCTGGACCCATAACAAAGTGAATTTGCTGTCATTTCAGAAATTCACTTTGTTAAAAAATGCACCAAGCCTTCCTGTCTCCTCCTCCCTGCTCCCCAAAGGGAGCTGGTAACTGTAGCTCCTTTGTGTCAGGCTTCAGTGATTCACACAGCATTTTAATTCCTTCTTTGGTCTTGCAAAGGAAAGCCTTACATGTTGTATTTTATTGAAGGCTGGGAGGAGGAAAAAGAGAAAGAAACGAATTTAAAGAATGGTTGGAGGGAAAAGGGGGGCATCAAGTGGCCTTCTAGAGAAATCAAATGCTATTTCAAAAAGACGCTTCAGCTTGGAGGCCAGGGAGAGGCACAGTTTATTATTACTATCAGCAACCAATAAAATTCTGATTAATATAAAAATATCTTTATTATAGGCTCATTTTTTTCAGACCCTTAGGAGGAAATTCATCTAGTGCCACCGGGATTTGTGCATAAAAGAGGAGGGTGACTGGCCATTCCCCCTTCCCATTAGGTAAGATGACCACAAAGCTGGTAGGAGAAGAGTTGACTGCTGCCACCTCCATTTGCCCTTGGCAGTGCCAGAATAGGGTCTATGCCTATTTCTGAGGACCACTCTTGCTCGACAGTTGCCAACAAACAACGTTATGCATTTGAATCCTCCACATGTGCAGATGTCCTAGCTCGGTCCCAAAAAGCCTACAGCCTAAACACGTGAGACACAGCTGCGACAAGATTAGTATTGCAAATACAAGATAGGAGTGCAAGGCAATTTGAAGTTTTGATTATCTTAATGAACCAGGATCAGAGTCCATTACAGTAAAAACAAAGCAAAACAAAAAATAGCAGAAACTCTGAGAAGTGGTTCCAAAGAAATATTTCAAGAAGGATAACACATTGGTATTACATATTTTTATTATGCATCTGTTTCTAGGAGAAAAACACCTTGTTCTGGAATTTGGAATAAACTGTAAAATAGTCTGCTTCATTCTGGCATTTTGGTTGATATAATAGTGCAAGGTTATAAAATAAGGAGAACTAGGAAAGTCAATTTTAGTGCAATAGAATGACACTTAGTAGGCATGAAAATGACCTGTATGATCTACTAAGAATGCCTGATCTGGTTATTAAGTTTCCAAGTCAATATGTGTAGCTAAAATACCTATCTTTTCATAACAAGGAATCTTTTTTTGATTTTTTTTTTTTTAATGATCTGAGCCCTCAGAGGTTAATTAGAAAGCAGAAGAAATGAAAACCAAGTTTCTATTTCTTATAAGAATGTGTTATTGTTTTTCACAGGGAATATTTAGCAATGCATCTCAAACTAGCGTGTTTAAAGACCACATCTGTGAGTAACAGAACTGTAAGTGCCAACAACAATCTTGGGAAAACAGGACAGCTCACAACTTCAGTAGAGCCAGAACTGGCGTAGTCAAACATGCAGAGTAGGTGTGAATTTACAGGAAAGATAAAGGCTGCTAAGAAAATAAATACTTTCTGATATCAGTTCTGCCCCTTGCAGTTTAAGAAACACTATTTCTTTTTAACATGAAAGTGAAATATTTTCTACAGAGGAAAATATCAGGCAGAAAGGTTGCTTAATCATTTTATGGTTAGTTTCTCTCTAAAGACCAGCTAAAATCATGTACCTTTGTAAATAAAAAGGGATGGAAGTCTTGAAAGAGAAAACACATCCAGAGAAAAAATAGGAAAGAAAGCCAAACCCTCTGGGTATTAATACTGATAGCCTGCAGCTATACTACCTTGGGTTATGATCTTCGAGGCTCCTAGGACAAGCAAGGTCAGGCTTGGTCAATACTCAGATAGGACACCTACAAGGAAACCCAGGTGCTGCAAGTCACAGTGCTGCCAAGTCAGTAGCAAGAGCTTTTCTTTGTCTTGAGCACATAACCAGTGCGCCAGGCATGGTTATAGGGGTCATTCGACTCCTGGAGGTGTTGCCTTCTGAACAGTGGTAAAACTGCAATCTTGACCACTTCTAGTCATTAAGAAAGCCACGCCTCTTCTAAAACAGCAGAGGCATTAATCTGAATAGCCTGTCCAGAGTTCAACCAGACAGTGATTTTTAGCTGTATACAATATTTCAGGCTGTTTTGACTGATAAAGCACTCCTTTTCACCTCTTTTCTAAAGCAGAGGTTTACTGTTGCTCTGCTCTTTTACACTGCTCACACAAACATACACACAAACACACACTTTACAATGTGCTTTGGGTGCCGCCTGTATATAGGCTCTGTGTAAGTAAAACCCGATATATTTTGGTCAGAGGACTGAAAAAAAATCACTAATGATATTCCAGGTTTACCACACTTTTTCATAACAACGTTTCATCTGTTATTTTACTGTGTTAATACTGTTTTTCATTGGTGCTTTGAAAATGCAAATGACTACTATAGCACTCCCTTAACATGTTCTCTGTCTCATTTTTTTAATCTTCTTTCTGTGGTGCTTCCTATGTTTAGAACCCTTTTCCTTTCATAATACAGTGGGAACTTTTTTTCAAATCTGTCTTCAGAAATCACTTCCTTTCTGAGAATCACCAATAGGTTGACTAGCTCTGCTTATCTCTTAAATTTATTTTGGTCTTATGGGATTGGTTCCTAAAAGCCCCAGAATGGCTTCAAAGCTTATTCTCCCTTTCCGTTCAGGCTTGAGTTCCCAAATGCTGAACAGCCTGAATTCAGATTGCCTATTACAGTGTCTGATGTGGGCACTAGGATTACTAGGGCTTCTCAGTTCAAAGTAGTAATGAGCAATCTGCTCCAGAAGTGAGCAAAGTGGCCTGGCCCAAGCTCAAGGGTCATATTCAGTCCGTTATAGAAATATAATGTTACATAAAGACAGGAAAGCTCTTTAGGCAGAATCCACTATGAGATGGCTCTGGTTAAGTAAGATGACTCCTAGATTTACTAGATTTACTACACATATTTGTTATGACTGTCCATTACAGGGCTAGTGGTGGAGGATTATTTGGGAAATACTCATATCTTTCCTGAGGTATGGTACCTTAGGTTTAGGATTTTGCATTTCTCTTTACTAAAAAGTATATCCATTTTTCCAGACTTCCTTTTAATTTCCTGAGTTCTCTTGAAATTAATCCTGTCTTCCAAGGTGCCAATAATCTCCTACTCTCATTTGACTCTATCTTTAATTTTCATGAACATCACCTGCAGTCCATAACAGATATTGTTAATGAAAATATTGACTATTACTAAACTTCCAGAACGGAGTACTGTGAACATCCATTTCATATGTCCTTCCAGTTCAACAGAAGATCATTTAAATTATTATGAGTACAGTTTTCCAAACTGTTTTTTTTATTCATCTTAAGAGGTTTAGCTACAACTGCGTCATGAGAACATCATGTGAAACAGTGTCAAATGACTCATTATTACCAAGAGATGTGACTTCTACTGCTTCTACTCTGCACATATGACCTGTTGCCATGTCACAGAGAGAAAACAGATAGTCTTCACAGTGTTTGATCTTGACAAATCCACAGTTTGTCATCTCCTTGTTTTTTTTTTTCTTTTTTTTTTCTTTCTTCTCTAGCTGCCTCTAAATAATTTGTTTCATTACTTGTCTCCATCATTTTCCAGGAATCAATAACCAAGCATCTGTGAACTCTCAAGCATGAGCATGGTTCCTTGTTGTTGAAGTCAACAGAACTAAAGCTGATGCTTAAGTGCTTTTCTAAGGGGGAATGGACAATGACAACATGGCAAGTGTCTGTACCAAATACTTAGGGGAAATGTCAATATGCCAGGCTTTTTCTCATGGGACTCCCTGGCTGGTGTCTGATCCAAAACCATTTCATATTCTTACCAGCAGCTGATAAAAAATACTGTCTGTGTTGACCAGGTTTTAAATATTGCTGAGAGAGTAAATAATAAGGAAGAGAACTCTCATAGAGTGACTTGCAGTCCAACAAAATATTTTATAAAGCAAGAAAATATATCTGGGAACCACAAAGGCTGTGTCTACACTATAGGAGTCTGTCTTCAAAAGCAGTGACTCAGAGATGCATTTAAGGTCATCGTGCTTCAACAGGAACAGTCAGGAACAAAATGATCCTTGGATATATAAAAAATTCCAGAATATCATCCCTCTGACAGTTGGAAACAGTTCTAATTTCCTGTCTAAATTTATCCATAGGCAGGATATGTGCCAGTAGAAGACTTTTCAGCTTTATTGAGGATATATAAGAAATTCCAGTGTCCGGCTTGTTGTTGTTGCTTTATCATTATAAACTAGACAAATTGAAACTTGAAATGATATGCCATACTTAGCAGTGATGATAAATAAGCACTGGTAAAGTTTATTGGAAAAAGGGCGGACTTATCACCCACCGCTTAGTATTTCTAAAATTAAATTATAGTATCTGTCTTAAAAATACAGTTTAATCTAGTGTCTGTGTGCACGAGAAAAGGGAGGGCTGAACAGATGGCTATAATGATCTCTTTGGCTAAGGAAATTTTTAATCTATTAATTTTCCTATTGCTCTCTGCTTTCTAGTGTCACTGGGCAAACAAAATCATCTGTCCTGCCTTCATCACACTTGAAGGTCCGCATGATTCTTGCTTCAGAGGCTTCCTACCAGTGTTAGAAGGCTTCTTTCTTTCTTTATCTCACCCTGCAAATTTAAAATATATGCATTTGGAGTTTCACCCCCCTGCCTGCCTTAGAAATTGGCTTGTGTTAGAGGCAGCACATCATCAAGTGATAGCATACTATTCTGTGGCACTGAAAATCCACTTTTTCAGGTGTTTGGCTACTGTCTTTCTCTCTGTGCCAAGATTAGATATTGGATCCAGAAAATCTCTACTGCAGCTTTTCAGGAAGTTTGCTGTCAGAAAGGGGAAGGGGGGCTGTCTTCCTTTGCAACCTAGAGAACATGCCAGCTGCAATGGGCAAACCATACCTAAAACGTTTTCTTCTAGTCCAAAAATTGCAGGTACTGTAGCATTTAAGGCTCACCTCAGTCTTGTCTGCAACACGCATTTTTGGCTCCTACAATTTGAATTATTGAGTTTAAATTAAATGGCTTGCTTGGCGTATGGTATTTTGACAAAAATGCCAAGAATAAAACATATGGGAAGGAAGTCTTTTGCCCTTTAACTCAACAAGAATGAGATAAAGATATTGTGCAGAGCTGCACAGCTGATTTTTTGTCTTTGGGTTTGATGAGCAACCTGATCAAATCCATCTGTTATTTGCAATAACAAGAAATATCATGCCATCTGACTGATAGATACTTTGCAGAATGGATTCAGTCCAGTCCAAGTAGTAAAGGGAATTTGTGGGAACTTCATTTGAGTTTTGTAGTCCATGTGTTTCCCATCCTGAATACATGCAATACATCACATAGATGTATCTCAGTGAGAAACTGGAAGCCCCATATTATTATTCTTTACATATGAAAAGTTAATATATGATTAAGCACCAGGAGCAATCTTTAATAACCTGAGAGACATTGAAAGCTTCTTTTAACATATTCTAATATAACTTAATTTCCTCCTTCCTTTGCCTAATCCCCCCTCCCAAAAAAAAAAGAAAAAAAAATCTAACAGACTTGCCTTTTTATAAATAACGTGTATTTGGATTTCAGGTGATGTATATCATCCCAGCTCAACTGACTTCAACAGAGCTACCATAACTTATACCAGTTTAAGAATATGGCTTTCTTTAGGTTGGTCTAGGTTAAATGGTCTAATCCACCAGGTTGGTCCCGTAGTCAGATTTGACAGCCAACTGTCACGGTATTCTTGATCCTCACCATAGAAAAGGTCTGCCAAAATAGATCCTTTTACAATACTGAAGCCATCATTTAACAGTGACAATTCTTGGATGGCCACTTTGTTACAACAGACCTAATGTTGGAATAGCAGTCTGCTAATATGACCAATATCATGAAAAAAAAAGTCATTCTTCACGAAAAGAGAAGAAAGTTGAAAATTAGGTACTTTGTGATTGCTCAACTTTAACGAAAATTAGTATCGGAAGGATGCCCATAAAAATATAAAGACAGTTACGGAAACATCTGTCAGTACAAATTCAACTTCTTCCTTCTATCTGAGATTTAGATTCCAAGTTCCTTGGGGAAAGCATTGCTTGTTTTGTATTTGCACAAAAATAGTCCATGCTTGTAGGAGCCTGGCACTGTAAGAAAGAAGGGACAGAAGGAATAACAGAGGAGGAGGGAAAGAGAAGGAGGGAGAGGGAGGGAACAGAGAGAGGAAAGGAAGAAAATGGAAAAGAAAAGAAGGAGAAGGAGGAGAAGGAGAGGGAGAAGGAGAGGGAAGAGAGGGAGAAGGAGGAGGAGGAAGGGAGGGAAGGAAAAGGGAAGAAACAGAGGGAGGGAGGAAGGAAGGATCTTTTTTTGAACTCAGTTATAAGTTATACAGCACTTCAGGTGGTGTGTATATATATACGTGTGTGTGTGTGTATGCATGTATACATATACATATATATATACATATGCATGTATGCATATATTTCATATTTTAACAACCAGAAAATTAGAAAGTGAAAATCAAAATGTTCAACTCCTTGTAAGCTCCCATATCTATATATGGGAAGGGGCCTGCCTCTACTGCTATTCCACAGAAGATGACTGAATCATGCATTCAAATGCTAAAACTATTGGAACAGTTGAAATTGCGCTATGTAACCCTGAAAAATCCAAAGATCTAACTAATGAAGTGTTAACATGTAATCTTCCCCCATCTTTCTTGCCTAATAGGAGGTTTCACTTTTCCACTTCATTTTTTCCCAAATCGGTGTGAGCTCTCATATTCTATGGGCTAAAGATTAACGTTATTTGTTTTCAGCCTGAATTTATAATGGACAAACAATGCAAACATCCATGCCTACAACACATCATGGACCAGAAGGGTGAGTGCAAATTACAGTATTGCATAATCAATATTTCATTTTAATCAACACAGGGAAGCCTCACATTTTTTCTATGCCACAAAGATAACCAAGGGAAAATAATCCTGGCTTTTGAGTCCTCTCATCATGACAAAGTTCCATCTCTTATTTTGCACTTGATTTTTTTTCGTCTATTTCTTGCCTATCTCTGTACAGTTTTTATCTGAAAACACATACTTTTTCTTAGGATATATTGCTGGCAAATATGTCGATAGTCTGAATCATGAAGACAAAAGCATAAAGAAGCCAGGAATTTTATGTTTGTTTTTGCGCCTGTTATTTTTGCAGCCAACACCCCACCTGGGACTGATGCTGTTTTGCTGCTTATCGAAGTTGCGTTACCCTGACATGCTTGTAGAAGCCTGAGGATGAGGAAGCTGGCAATATTAATTCCCTTACTTTCTGTAACTAAAAGCTTGTCATCTGCCTTAAGTAAGTCTTCTAGTGTCTTACATAGTCAAGGACAGGACAGGCATGGCCAGTGTGAGTTACGTCCTGCAGGATGGGTGTCAAAGATGTCGGAAATGGATTTCCCTCTGAATATGCTTAGCCCTCTAGCTTTGACCGGACACCCGCATTTTAGATGGTGAAAGCTGGCTGAGATAAATCTCACCCAAAATATTTGTCTTCACTAAGCTAGATCTTCAGATACGTGTTATTCTGACATAACTCTATTGAACTTAACTGAACTTCCTTTATCAAAAATATTTAAGAATCTGTTCAGAACTGCAGTGGTAAACATTGAATCCTATACAGACTCTTGCCCTAAATATTAGACAGCATCACAAAATTGCTATTTGCAGACTGTGTGAGATCAGAACATCCCCAAACCAGAACGTATGCATGGGCCCAAACACCTCCTGCTCTCTGTAAAGGAAGAAAAGCCAGATCCTGACGCTCCTGCTCACCTTGGTGAACGCTGTCATCATCCCAAGAGTTAAAGAAGTCAGCAGAACTACTCATGGAGTAAAACAGAACTAAGTGGCAGAGTAGAAAAGCAGAATCTGGCTCTTTGGATTTAAAATGGGAACTCCAAAACTGAGATCCTCTCGTATTTAAGCAATGCAAAGTTCACAACAGCTCATGGAGCAGCCAGCACCTCCCAGTAGGAATGCTCTAGTACAAAATCAATTTGTCCCATTTACAGGAGTTCACCGCCTCATGGCGCTTAGGAGCTTGCTGTTTTTTCTCATCCGCCAAGAGCATACAATGAGTTGCAGGTAAACTGCTTTGGGTCACATCTTTTGAAGTGCCAAATACCCTCAGTGCTGTTTTGTAATGAGCAGAACCTGACCAGAATGCAAACACGGCGGTTTTTTTATGCTCTCCGTGCCGTCTGCAGAACAACACCATGGTCCCCAAGCAGATTGGCAGATAAATGGCTCCAGAATGCTCTCTTGGCAACGCGCTCCTCTGCTAGGGCCTGAAACTCCTTGAGCCATTTCAGCTGTCAGATCGCAGCGGATGAGCCAAGCGTTATCCTGCTCAAACCTGCAGGCCTGATTAGCACCTGTACTGTCACTCTTGTATCTGCGAGGAAGGAACAAACCTGTTCAACAGCTGCGCGAGTAAAAGTATACCCTGTAGTATATATTTCCTCATTCTCATATTATAGAGAGAAAATTTCTGGCAGCACACGACAAATGTAAAGAACTGCTTAATGTTTCCTTCTTTGGAGATGACTTTCTGCATCTACAAGCCCTTCCAGGGTTTGCCTTCCCTGCATGATTCTGCCACCGGTCCTTCACTTAGCCCTGAACAGGTTTGAACTGGAACCATAAGAGATATACCTACCTGAGAACAGCACCAAGTTTAATTAGGCAAAACTAATTAACACGCATGCAATGTCATGACGATGCGGTATATCCCTTCTGAGAACCAAATTAATGTCTCCGCACGGTAATACAATGAACTCTGTAGGCGTAGCAATTCAATTTCCTACTGCAGAGAATCACTGTACAGCGGTTAAACGACTTTCATGGCTACAGCTATGTACAACAATTTGAAAATAAGAAACCTCAGTGGATGAACGTCTGGTCTGGTCTGGCCGGATACCACCAGTGAAGTAATTCAGGCTACAGGTACTTTCCTTTTTAATGCACTTTTTTTAGAGTGCAAGGAAAGGAAGTCGTTTTTGTAGATTTTATAAATTGCATGAGAAATCTGTATTTAATTTACCCAGCTGGCACATACCTTAGGGTGTAGGTACTTAGCCACTTCATCTCCCTAGGTCCAATTCATCAGCTGACATTCATTCCCCTTTTGTAAATTACTGGGTTCCAACACATGGACTTTCTCACTCTCTTTACCACAGCACCTTGAACAAGGGGATCTAGTCTGCAGAGTCCAGGTTCATCCCATTTTACTTTAGCAATCGGTCTGAGGTACATAAGTGCTGACAAAAAACATCTTAAGCTTTCTGCATAGTCACTGGAGAGCCTTTGGTGCGGCATCACCTTCAGGCAATACACATTCCTCTTCACTGACTGAGGACAGAGTTCAGAGTACTCACCTTCCTAACTTAGCTGCTTCAGATAAACTTTTAAAAATTAGGTAAAATGAATCTCTGCACAGGTTTTAACATAGTCCAAATAAATAACCTCACTCTATGAATAACTGTGATGATTCACTTAATTATACTATAGCACCTGGGTTGTGCTGGTTTTTGTCTTTCTTTAAGAAAACTGCTCACATATTTCCTATAAAACTCTATGTACTGCTGTACTAATGAGAGAGGCTATAAGATATGTTAACAGTCTTTCTCTTTATAATGCATCAGAGATTGCCCAAACAATCCAAGAAGCATATCTTTTCCATGGGATCATACAGATTTTTGGTTAGTTTCATAAGGAGAAACAACTGTAGAAGGAGAAAGAAATGTTCAGATATTAAAAAAATGCTCATTCAGATTTTTCAGTTCAGATTTTCTGTATATTGTTCTGCAGCAAAAAACATATAAGTCCATAGAAATTCAATTTCCATTAGGTGTGCAGGAAACTCTCAGATTTAACTCCAAGAATGAGAACAGAAAATTACTAAAACAATGTGTTTTTTGTGAGCCAAGTTCCTAATGGTGACCCATGTTTGATTTGCTCTGTGGCAATTTTAACACTGCTATTATACCCATTTATGGAATAGGCAACTCACAGAGAATGAGTTACTTGTGTCTTAGAGAATTGTTCTTTATGTTACTCTAGAAAACTTAATCAACCTGAGAAGTTTAACCATTCAGTTTGCTTCTATGCTGAAAGCCACTGCAATTCAATGTTGGATTTACCATCTCTGGGCAGCACATGACACAACACATGCATTCCTGATCAGAGACTCTTGGGCCTAGAAATGGTAAAACTAGGAAGCAAGGATTAGACTCTTGGATACATAAGAGTGTTTTCACAAAAAAAAAGTCCTTTCAAGGTGAAAATGTTATTAAGAAAAACAGAGAAATTTACACTCCTCTTTCCAACATTGCAAGGGCCTGAGTCTCATCTCCTCTATACAGGTTGTAAACTCAGGTAACTCCATTACTCTCAAGTCTCCTGATTTACTCAATGCTAGATCAGATCAGTCCATGTTTATGTTTATAACATACTGGAAAGTTGTGCATAGGTATTTGTGATTTAATTCTAACACTATACAGAATGCTTTCAGAAATAATGTACGAATTTGTGCTGCTCTAAGAAAATCTCACTAATGGTCTTTCCCATAGTTGCAAACTAAATGGGCAAAGAATACTAATATTTAATTTATGCTACAAGAAATTTGCATATAGCAAATGACATTTTCCCCATTACTTAGCAAATTGCAGAGTGTGTCTGAAGCCAGCTATAAGAAAAACACACTTTAATTGTCAATTTAAGTGGGATTACAGTGATATTGTTTCTAAAACTCAATGTAGACTTTTCTAATAGGATTCATAACAGCATAGGCATACTTCCTTATTTGAACTGAAATTGCCTGTAAACTATTCTGCAACAAACAAAAGATTTCTATTTAAGTTACTCTGTTACTTGAACAACGGTGAAACAATTTGGAAGTCTAGCAAACTCATCTCCTAATGTACATTAGGGTTTTACATCTTTACGAGCATTAATCCCTAGAGGCTCAGCAGACGCATGTACTGTTTCAAACTGTGATTTTCTTTCCCACCATCTCATGGTGATATATATGAACTACAGCCTTCTGCCTTTGTACTTGCCAGATTTTTCAGAAAGCTTTTTGGATGCTAGAGAGATTCAGCTATAACTTTGTCCAGGTAGGCCTTAAAACCAATCCTTTTTAAAGGATTTTCAAAATAAGCACAAAATTCAGCAAAACTACATATTTGAGTCAGTTTTGATAATGAAAGCTCAGTTAAGTATAAGTATCTAACTGTGGACATGACGGTACAGACAAATCACAAATGTCATTTTTCATTCTTTCTATTGGCTCAACAACTCCAGGTTCATTGCAGTGTTGCAATTCAAATTTCATTATTATTCTCTACATGGAATAATCTTGAAGTTCCTGAGGATCGGTGACTTCAAAGCCAAGCCAGTAACCGGTCTCAACAAGAGATGCTACATCTGAAAGCCAGATTGTACATCTGTACCAGCTGATCTCAGAAAGAACAACAGAATAATGATTCCCAAAGTTTCCAAAAGACAGGAGACTCCTGATAATATGGCACTCCTCTGACAAAAACAACATTCAAATATGAACAATATTTTGAAATCAAGTCAATGATAATAATCATAACCAGTCTAAAATTCATTCTGTAAGCAAGTTCCTCCAGTGGTGTCTTACAACAGTGAACTGCATTTAAAGGTTTCTATCATGTGCTAAGAGCTTAGAAAAAGCTCCTCACTCACCCTTTTCTTATATTTCACAATTGTTCTACAGCACTAAACGAATGCAATTTTTCTCTCAGAAATGCAAAGACTTCTTAAACTCTTCTCCCACCATGTAGCAGTAATTCCACAAATCTAGATGTAGCATGCAACAATTTCTAAGAGACTGGGAGAAATCCAGAATTACATGCGAGCCAGAAAGTATGCAGTACATTTTCAGATGGGAAGCAACAAGAGACAATGGAATTACGAACAAAGAAGAGCTCTATGTAGAAGGCTATTCCAGAGAGAAAAAAAAAATCCTTCCCTTCTAAGGGAAGGATGTAACACCAGGAATGGAAAAGCTGAATGAGGCTATAACAATGTCAGACACACACTAGTCATTCAGCAGGTAACTGGATATAGGAACAACAAGGCTGTATCAACTAAAACACAGAAATAAAAAGCAAGGAGTGTTCTGTTGGCTCTGTCATTGATAAACCTGGGCTTTGGACAAGTTGGAGAGAAAGCAATGGCTGAGGAAGGAACAAAAAAAAAACATAAATGAGGCTATTTTCAGGAATCAAAGTGGTAAGTGATGTAAGAACATTCAACAGGATTTCAGAAGTGGTAGGAGTTATGGACACGTGGACAAAAGGTCGGTGCACATCAAGAATTTGCAAGCACAGACCGAATTTACAGTGTTGCTGGCTATCTGTACTGATGCGCACAGGATATCTAGTGTGTGTGCCTGAAATATCAGGCTCACTCAAAATACATTTCACAGACAAGTGCCCATATTTCTGTCTGACATTGCCTTAAATCTTTCCTCTCGCATCACACAATGCTGTTCTAACCAAGGAGACACACAACCCTTCCCACCTTATCTCCTCTGTTTTCCCTCTGTTCTCCCCCCACTGGAAATAAGACTCTATCCATGCAAAAGAAGAAAAGGAAAAATGAGTGTCATGCTAAGTCCATAACAGTAGAGAAAAATGCAAATTAGAACATCCCTCAGAACATAGAAGCAATTCTACTGGATCAGAAAAAAGGTGCATCTAGCCTGATATCCTATCTCTGGTAGTGACCAGGAGTAGGTGCCTAGGGAAAATAAGATTTTAAGAGTATACGAACAATGCAAACCTATATAATATTTCTGCTGAGTACTCATTCCTCCGGATCTCAAATATTCTGGGCCAGATGTGGTATCCACACATTTCCTAACTCTGAACAAGACTTGTCCTACATGAAGCTGTCTGGTGTCCCCTTGAATTCACGCAAGCATTTTGCAACCACAGCATCCTGTGATGAGGGTTCCTGCATTCCACACATAACCACCAGTTGTGCAAAGTACTTTGTTTTCTTTATTTTGAATTTGTCCCCTGCCAGTTTCACTGGATGCTCCCTATGTCTTGTAATGAAAGAGGAAAGTTATTTGTAGATCATCCTCACTAAGTTTATCTTTGTTGACCCTCTGCATGACGCTCAAGATTTTTCAGATCCCTGTCTTGAGAAACTTGATCCAATTAGACCTGTTTTGATCAGGAGGTTGGACTAGATGGTGTCCAGAGGTCCCTTCCCTTCCAGCCTCGACTGTTCTATGAGTCTAGGAGCTCTTTTCCAGGCTGAAGGCTCTCAGCCTACAGATTCCGTTTCAAATATGGAAGCTGCTCCTTACTAATGATCATCCTTGTTGCTCTTCTCTGAAACTCTGCACCCTTACCATATCATTTCTGAGATGGGTGACTACGATTGCACACGATCTGGGATAAGGAAATAAGCAAGAAAAGAGTTTTCTGTTGGTCTTTGAGAACACTACAAGCTTGGAGATTGTAAGCAAAGAAAGATTTAATTCCAAACACAAAAGAGCATAAGTTCTGCTCAAACTCTATAAGGAAGTCTCCGAACTAGAGTTTCACATTTGAACACAGCTAGGCTCAGACCCTTTGCTAGCAGAACAATATTTAGTATTGTTATTTATTAGTCTCTTTGTTCACAGTTTTGAAGGTAAGGCAAGTTAAGTAAGGGTAAGGGTATTGGTGCCTTTGCAATCTGGAGTTCAGGAGAGCTCTGATGTTCTCTACTCTGCTACAGACCAACTGGGTGACCTGAGCAAGTCCCTTGGGGCTAGACCCACCAAAGGTCTCAGGCATCACCTCACACCTCGCTTCCCAGTGTCTGTTGCAGCAGATCTCAGAGCTTTGAATAGGTGCCATGGCACCTATACAGTCCATAGGGGATGAAGGGGAATACCCCCCTTAGCATGGGACTGGTATATCTGTACCATGCCAAAGGTGAATTGCTGCAAACCAACCAGTGAGGAGCAGATACAGATTTTTGCAGACCCCTCTTGCAAGCAAACATGCAACGGGACTGAAGACAGTCTGCAGTGAAAAGCAGTCTCAAGCTAAATAGATAAGGCACCTCTCTGGAAGAGAGATGGTATAAGCTGGGTATAAGCCTTTCCTATGTTTTTCAAATGCAAACAGCTGTGTGCTATGCTTGCCTGGACCATGATCCTCTATAGTGAGACTGCGTCATAGACCACCAGATGATTCTGATTGCAACAGAAATTGCGAGGATCTCAACCGAGGCATCAGAGAGGTGTTAGTCTGCTAAGTGCAGGCAAGACAGCAGCAGTACTGGATAGGATCTGCAGCAGAATTTGTAATATTTTGGTAGTTTCAGTGCTGAAAACATAGGTGCTTGCTTGTTGTGTAGCTCAGTAAATATGATTTTGCCATTACAAGTAAAAGGCCAAAGGCCTTGTATTGACCTAGCAGCGTAACATCCCAGGAGCTGTCTGTACTTGACTCAGACTGAGATGATTTAGGTTGTTTTAGCTGTAATAACAATTGCCTAACAGTCAGGTGAGTATTGTCAAACACGTTTTTTAGCTTATCTCTGTGAATACTGTATCCGATAAAGGTCTAACAAACCTCTGTTGTCACAGGGGAACAAACACTAAACCGTTATGGAAGTTAGGTCTGGGGGAGGATGTTGTATTAGTTCAACTAACAGCTAATGGGTAAAGATAGTCAAATTTCTGTTACAAATGAGAGAAGAAAAGGCATGCGAGCAGGCTGTGTTATAAAAGCAAGCCCAGATGGATCCAGGACCAGAAGGAGGAGGAGGTATCCACCATCAATACCTTGTTCCTCCCAGGAGAGAACTCAGGATGCTGATGACTTGCTTCAGCTCCCTCTTCTTGAGAAAAACAGCTACTTGGACCCAGGGGCAAAAAAAGAGCAAGCATAACACCAGAGAGATGGGGTATGTACCAGGAAGCTTATATGTAACAGTTTTTATGGCATTTTTATGTTTGTATCATTATTACCACTATATATGTGCTACCAATAATAACCGTCATATGTGGGTTCGACTATAACAAAAGCCTATGTGCCACTGCTGACTTGAGTTATCTACGTATATAGGTTGTGGTTTTAAGCATAATATCCTGGTCACAGAAAAATCCTGTTAATGCCCTTCCTTGACTGCTTCAGTTTTTTGGATAATCTGGGTGTAACTTTTCTTGCCATTTCTATGCAGTTTTTGTCAACCATGCCAAGAGCCAGTTTGAGTAGATGGGGACAGTTGTTTCCATATTGCCAGTGGGAGTGGGGTTCAAACTCAAAGCAGTCCCATCCTGTGCCTGAGTTTCCTGGCCTGGTGAGGCAGTTAGTTCACTCCAGACTTCAGTTAACTGCAGACCATATGGATTTTGGGGAAGCCTGAACTCAAGCTACAGAGAGAATAAAGAGATGCTGTTAAGTATCCGTTCCCTCCGGTGCAAAACAGCTAGAGCAGTACTTAAGTATGTTAGGGCGATATGAAAAAAAATTGCCTTCAATACTGAGACATGCCCTGGAATTTAATACTGAGGATTCCATTAATAGCATGAAAATATTTAAACCAATTAATTGGTCTCAGAGGATACTAAGACTTTTCACAATAAAAATAAAAAAAAGTACCATTCTTAATGTTTGTTGGAAGAACACCCCTCCCCTCTCTTCTTTAAAACTAAATGTCAGAAACATGGAGTTTGAGGTCTAGAAAGATCTGACGAAGAGGAGCAGAAAAGAATAGGGATTATATAATATAATATAATTAACTATATAATTATAATTAATATAATGATATATATTCTATATAACATATAGACTATAAGTAATAATATAATATAATATAATATAATATAATATAATAATATTATATAATAGCAAATATCTCCAGATATTTGCTGGTCAGCTTTCAGAAATCCAGCAAGCTTGCCCATCTTGGAGAAATTAGGTGTCAAAGATGGTAGCAGGTAACAGGTTGCATACATAGCAGAAATCTGAATGAACGTGAAGTCCTTTGCGGCAGATTTAGCTCTTACAAAATGCCTTCACTCTCCACCTGACCCAAATGTAACAAACCCCGCACATCTACCTTTAGTTTGGGGTCTATCACAAGGAATTGCCTAGTTTCAGGCAAGGTGACAATATAGGCAGAAACCATGTCATGCTCTGCTACCTCAGCTTTGCTTCATGGCCATTTTGCTGCTATGCTTGGAATTGAAACTCCGAGAAATATCTTTCCATGAAGTAGAATTATTGAATTTCCCACAGTTACAGCCATCAACCATACTAATTTCAAGATGTTCAGTATTTAGTGAGTGTGTCACTGGCTTATTGTTATTTAAAGGATCATGTTTATAGCATTAGAAAGTACACACAGCAATAAAAACTGCTTTTGAGGTTGATTAAATACCTTAGCAGAGTAGACATTCATTCCCTTGAGAACTTGTACAAAGAGACTAAAACTAGATGAAAAGAAAGAAAAGATTTAATCAACATTACTTCAAGATGGGAGCTAATTTCCTACAGGGACTGATCCCTTTCATATTATCAGTACATTCCCTTTGTGTGGAAACTTTTCATATCATTCACATAATCTTTTTCATCTATGAACTTTCCCTGTCATAAAAGAGACCCAAGGAGAAACCTCTCCTTTTTTTTTTTCTCTCTCTCTCCTTCTTTCTCTCTTCTAACCTAATTCATGTCCAAACACTTTTGACTTTAGCAATTGTGAAGAAATTTATCAAGAAATTGTTTCTTTTTGAAGGAATGCTACAAGCAGGTCAAGGATGCTTGTTCTCAAGAAATAAAAGAATCCTCAGGAGAATCTTTCAAGATTTGACTTTTGGGGGAAAAATGACTTTTAAACTCAGAAGCAGGCACCTTGTGGAATGGCTGGAGCTGAGCTAGAGAGATGAAATGGAAAGGCATTTGTTTTATTTGCCTGCCCTTAATGCTGACATTTCTCCAAGGCAAGATGTTTTGAACAGACATGGGGAAAACAGACAAGCAATTAAATTCTTCAGCCAAAGAACTGAAGAATTTAGGAACTGTGAGTTGAACTCTGTGTTTTCTCAAAATCTTAATTTGCGTTTTTCTTCAAATCTCTTAGACTTTTATCTCTGACACTGGACATGATTCAGCTGTAGGTAAATGATGTCATCTCTCACTTTTTGGATGCCAGGAAGCTGTGTCCATCTCTCACCATGGTATTGGTATCCTCGCCATTTTGTAAACTAAATTTCAGATTATAAAACTCAAATTAGGTACCGGATGCTGTCTTTGGAAGTTGCACAGAAACTCCAGCGCGTGCAACATATAGCACGGAAGCAAAGCACCGCGTATTTCACACATGCTCCGCTGCTTCTCAATTAAAAAGGTTCAAACCCAATTCAGCATGCCTGTTTTAATCTCCAAGACCAAGACACCAAGACTTCGCTCCTTCCTTTGTGAGCCATCTAGACAGACGGAAGACAGGCTACAACTCTGAATCAGAAACGGCTTAGTGGAGAAATACAGAGAGTGTAACTCCTTATCGTCAGGGAACAGAGCATGGCAACCCTCGGAGCAGAACGCCCGTCCTCCTCCTCCTCCTCCTCGCCTTGCGCAAATTATGCCGCGGTAATGACGGCTCGCTGCACGACAAAGGAGGGGACATAATGGAGGGCGAGGGGGAACCCGGCCGCGTGAGAATGATTGAATCAAATAAAAGGGCAACATGGCTCCTGTCTGACAGATCCCCTGCAGTTCTTAATTTGGTTTGCAGTATTTTAGTAGCGCAGCGATGAAAGATGGCTTAAAGAAACTACATCAGACACGCACGGGTTATCTGAACGCCATAATTCATAACGAGGAACAGAAGTAATATCATAGTAAATATGCAAGCATTTTTTTGTTTGTTCTTCTTACACCACAAGTGTAAGAGACTTGCAGCGCCTTGCTGATTGTACCAGATCTCTGACGTTGTTGATTACAAGATCTCCTATTCCAATTATTTACTGAATGAGAAAGGAGCTTGGTTCAATTTAAAGATTGGGTTATACAAAGGGATTCTGATGACTATTTATTTGCCTCACAAAGAACTGTAGCCTGCTTTAGACAAATGTGTGATCCTCCAAATAAATAAACAAAAATAATCTCTGTGAACCTTAAGATATTCTTGAACCAAACTAGCAGAGAGTAGTAATGCATTAAATATAATTATACTTATAAATTATATCTTGAATTATTGATAGAATATTGACCCACATAGTATATCTCTAATAACCAATTCCTAGTGTCTACACTTACAAGTTAATATACCCTAATAAGGGATTAGCAGCAGAGAAGATGAAACTATAAATTCAGTCTTTTTATCACAGTATATTTTATTAAAATCCATTAGATTCTTTTGCTATGTACAAGGTCAAACCAAAAACGTATCTGACACTAGCTTAGCCAAGCTGCTGCAGAAATAAAAGCACATGGAAGAGTTTACCAGGCCATCTTTGACTTTAAAAAATTTAGTCTCTCAGCAAATCTATCAGAATTACAGAAAATAATTTGTTGTGGTTTTATATGACTGAGTTACGTGTACCACAGCAGTGGCAGGAATAGTGAAATGAACTGTCCTAAACGACAACTTTGATAATTATATTTCTTCAGCATAAAACCTACTGAGATGAATAAGAAATTTATTTTTATGACTTTTTTCTATGTTAGCAGGGAAATAAATTTTCTTTTATTTTATTATCATGTTAAACATCTATAGAATTGCAGTAACTTCTTCATTAACATCTCCTGATCAGATCCTGAACTGAGCTTGCAGGGTTCACTACTGAGGGGAAAGAAAAAAAAAAAATCACTGACCAAGAAGCACCCCAAAACCCTGCAACATCCTAGTGTTAAAATCTGCTTTTCTGATTTGTAAATTAACAAGATTATTCCGGAGTCAATGAAGAATAAAAAATGTGATAAAGTAGTGCTTAAATGTGCAAATAACTTGCAGAGACCAAAGCACGCTAATTAATATACTACTATGAAGAAGGTACTCAAAAGTGTGCTTTCATATCTCTGCCTTTGCAAATAATAACAATGTTTTGCACATACATGCATACATGCATATATCTTATTTTATGTGTACACCTTATTTGTAAAAAATTTATTGCATACCTTATTTATGTTTATATCTGACTTTATATTATTTGCATATGCTAGTGCATTAGGAGCATTTAATATCCTGTACTAAAATTGTGGCTTTATTTTTTTAAGCCCAGTAAAATTGTATAGTGTCAGATTGTTAGCACTCGGGAGAACTTACAGCTCTAAGTAGACAAAGAAGCAAATTCCAGAAGGTGAAAATGAAACAAAGAGAGAAGCCTCTTACAAGACTTCACACCCCCAGTGAATGCAAAATGGAGCTAGACGACACTGAATGTGCCTTACCAGGTGAGCTGGTATCCAAACCCCAAGTCAGGTTTTTTTATCACAACACTCCTGAGGCTATATTTTAAATAGAGCTGACTGGAAAAATTCTGACAAGATGCATTTACTCTGGAATTTCTCAATCTGCCAACACCGGAACATGTAACAATCCTTGCTCGGTTTTGATGAGCGTGCGATGAACCTCAGACAAGAGTTCACTGGAAATCTAGTGGTTGCATGTAGGTCTTTCCCAGCTCACCACTGAAGCTACCGGGGCTTTCAAAGCTTTCCCTCTCTGGATAGCAGTAGTAAGACTTCTCCGCAACAGACTGATCAGTTTTATTTCTGATTATTTCCTGACGAACTGAAGAGAAATTGGTGAGTTCATGCCAATTTCAGTCAGCAGTTCCTGGGCTTCTGAAGCCCATGGCTGTGCTGCAGTGCATCAGAGCATGAGCAGCCGAAGATTATGGGGATCACCTGTCTTAGCAGAAAAGCCACAATTTCTTGTGGCAAACACTAAAATAAATAGAAACATCAGCTCTATGACAATTTTCAACTTTTTGTTTTATTTGATGAAAAATGGGATACAAGAGATTTCCAAACACAAAATGGTTTACAGAAAGAAGGTTGCTTAGTAGTTGCATACTGCATCTTCCAGCAGTAAATTTTGTGTTCACAGGGTCAGAAGCTATACTCTGTACTCAAAAATTCTGTCTATAAAATTCTGTTTGTTTGATGCCTATGGTCCAAGTGAAGGCCTTTAGAAAATACAGTTTGTAATTATGTTTCATATTTCAGTCAAATCAGTCAGGAATGACCACACATTTTCTATTCAAGAACTTTCTAACACTAAATTAATTTTTTGTTAGCCTGAAAAATCTATTTTTGTTTAGTCTAGATTGTTCTTCTGTAATTTTTTTCTTGGGGTTATGTTATTTCTAATTAAAACACAATCACAGAATCACAGAATAGTTGGGGTTGGTAGGGACCTCTGAAGATCATCTGGTCCAAACCCCCTGCTCAAGTAGGGTCATCTAGAGCACATTGCCCAGGACCCTGTCCAGATGGCTTTTGAATATCTCCAGGGATGGAGACTCCACAAACTCTCGGGGCAGCCTGTTTCAATGTTTGACCACTTTCACAGAGATGAAGTGTTTTCTTATGTTCAGACAGAATTACCTGTGTTTCAGTTTGTGCCCATTGCCTCTCGTCCTGTCACTGAGCATCACAGAGAAGATTCCGGTCCCATCCTTTTTGCACCGTCCCATCAGATATTTATAAACATTCATAAAATCCCTCCTCAGCCTTCTCTTCTCCAGGCTGAACAGACCCAGCTCTCTCAGCCTTTCCTCATATGAGAGATGCTCCAGCCCCTTAAGCATCTTCATGGCCCTTTGCTAGACTCACTCCAGCAGCTCCACGTCTCTCTCGTACTGAGGATTCCAGCACTGGGCACAGTACTCCAGATGTGGCCTCACCAGGGCTGAGTAGAGGGGAAGGGTCACCTCCCTCGACCTGCTGGCAACACTCTTCCTATTGCAACCCCAGATGCTGTTGACCTTCCTTGCCACAAGGGCACATTGCTGGCTTGTGGTGTCTACCATGACCCCAAAGACCTTCTCTGCAGAGCTGCTCTCCAGCTGATAGGCCCTCTGCCAGTCCTGGTGCATGGAGTTATTCGTCCCCCAGGTGCAAGAATGACACTTCCTTTTGTTGAACCTCATGAGGCCCTTGTTGGCCCATTTCTCCAGCCTGTTGAGGTCCCTCTAAATGGCAGCACAATCATCTGCTGGATCAGCCACTCCTCCCAGTTTTGTGACATCTGCAAACTTGCTGAGGGAGCTCTCAGTCCCACCTTCCGGGCCTTGAATTAAGATGTTAAGCAGTATGGATCTTCCTATCAACACCTGGGGGAATGCCACTAGTGACTGGCCTCCAAGTGGACACTGTACCACTGATCACAGCCCTCTGAGCCCAGCAGTTCAGCTAGTTTTCAGTACACTTCACTGGCCACTTATCTAGGCTGTACTTCATCAGCTTGTCTACAAGGATGTTACAGGAGACAGTGTCAAAAGCCTTACTAAAGTCAAGATAAACAACATCTGCTCTTCCCTCATCCCCCAAGCCAGTCATTCCATCACAGAAGGTAATCAGGTCGGTTAAGCATGATTTCCTCTTTGTGCATCCATGCTGTCTACTCTTCATCTCCTTCTTGTCCTTCATATGCTTGGAAACGGCAATCCAGGATGAGCTGTTCCATCACCTTTGCAGGGATCAAGGTGAAGCAGACTGGCCTGCAGTTCCCTGGGTCCTCCTTCTTGCCCCTTTTGAAGACTGGAGTGACATTAGCCTTCTTCCAGTCCTCAGGTACCTCTCCTGATTGCCATGACCTTCCAAAGATGATTAAGAGGGGCCTTTCAATGACATCAGCCAGGTCCCTCAGCACTGATGGGTGCATCCCATCTGGGCCATGGCCTTGTATATGTCCAGTTTGCTTAAGTGTTCCCTAATCCAATCCTCCTCCTCCAAGGGAAAGTCTTCCTTTCTCCAGACTTTCCCTCGGTCTCTGAGGTTTGGGTTTTCTGAAGGCCAGTCTTACCAGCACAGACCAAGGCAAAGAAGGCATTGAGTACATCTGCCTTGGAATAAATGAGATGGAATCAAGCCTTTATGGGAGACAGATAGCAAATAGAGAGCACAAAGTCTCAAGTAAGGACACTTCGTTTGCATTATTTAGGTATTCTACAGAATAGATCCTAAAGATTTTTAAGCATGCTGGGTCTTCTCCAACTGAAACACTTACAAACATGTTTATTTTAAATAACTAGTGGGATTAATCAGATGCTTAAAGTTAATTACATACTGAAATACTTTTCTGGGCTGGGACAAAAGATATAAATAAATTTTGAGACTCACTCATAAGATTTGAAAACTAAATGTTAAAGGCAAAGCAGGTAATTAAAACTTCAAATGAAAATGGCAGTTTTCAGTTCAAACCTTGTAATGAATTCATGCTTCCCTAAATTTTGGTCCTGTAGGAAAGGCTCAGAGAAGATCTTATTTACCTTCATGGCACTCTTCACAGCAGCTGTCACATAATGAAATCTCAACTTTATGTTTTTGGTGTTTGTTCAACTAGAGATTGAACTTTACAGAACTGCTAGGTTACCACTTTGGTGTTTTCTCAGTGTTTAGGAGAGCATTCTCCTTCTTTAAGACTCAGGTAAATGATGTGATTTGCCGTGAAATCTCACTGCCATTCTTTGGGTGAGGCAGATGAAATATTTCCACACAAACAGCAAAAGCCATCATCGTCCCGATGTTCTTCTTATGCATGTGTTGCAACATTTCACAGTTCTCAGACATAAACCTAAATGTCTGCTTCTCCTCCAGTTGTTGATTTCCCCCTTGGAACTATTATCCATCATTTCAGAAAAACATTTGTCACATCAGAGAACTTAAGGTCAAAAAGCAGATGAATGTAACATAAATTTCTCTGTATAATAGTTCTCCCATATGAGGGCATGAGCACACATACACAGAGGGTTTGGCCAAACACTGTGTAGTACAGGGCTTCACATCCAGACAGATGTCTGTATAACTCCTCTATCCTTTCCTGATCCTTAGGGCTGTCTAAGCACTGTTCCTCTCCTAAAGTAATTTCTGACATTCTGGATCACAACAGTTGTGCTGTTTTCCCATATGGATCCATGTGAGGGGATAGAGATGGTGGTGATAGCACATGAAAAGTATTCAGTTGGCTTCTTTTATCAGTTTCAAGCCCTCTTTGCAGTGTGGTGTAATTTAACCTGCTCCTATTTTAACGGCAGATTTAACCTGGGACAGACTCAGGCTTACTGAGCAGCACCGAAATAGGGACTAATTATCTTTAAATTACTCTGAGCGTTTGTTCTCAAAATCTAGAATTTGTCTCAATTGCCCTTTTAGATAACTGTAAGAAGTTGTCATTTCTTATTTTTGAGAGCGATACAAATTATTTGTAGTAATGTTTGTAACAGACAAATTACAATGGCGTTCAGTTTAAAGAAAACAAGCAACTAAACCAATAAAAAGTTGAGAGCTGTCTGAGGAGTTTCCAAATAAGAGTATCTTGCAGTTAAATTTCGCCAGTGACCTTCTACAGCAAAGCTCCGTGCTACATAAATCAGAAGAAATCGCTTGGATATAAAGATGAACAGTCTGATATATTGTAACTAGAGTAATCTATTTGTAAAGAGAAGAATCTGGAAAAATTTCTTCTGCGTGTTTTCCTATAAATAAAGCAGAAATCTTGCATCATGAAGATAAAAAAGCCTCATACTCTTATTCAGTGTTCTCAGTCCTATGGTCCCTGTAAACCCTTTGATTTCACCATAACAAATTGGTTTTCATTTGGAAATGAACAGTGTTGCTTCAACTTGATTTAAGGAACGTGACAAAATCAGAAAAGTCAGAAGGTTCTCCTGAGTTTTAAAGTGAATATTCTGATTTACAGCTTTGAAGGCTATCCACAGAAATCTATTCCCATAAATGCCATAATTTTATACGTATTTACATAACATTGGGGCGGGCAGAGGTCTTCAAGGGAACTCACTGCTCTCCTAATTTGAATCTCACAGTATATTCTTCTTGGATTTTAAATAATTAATTTAATGACAACAGAATTAAGCCAGAAGGGAAGGCTTCAGAAATCCTCGACTGCAGAAATGAGATTCAGATAACTCAAGATTTTCCCTGACTACTGAAGTCTAGAGAATTTGAACCCTGTACCCCAATTATGAACAGGTTTGTTCCGTTCTAAACAGTTGCTCTGTTAGAGAGTGTGAGGGGAAAAAAATATCCTTCTGTAAACCCTTTTGTTTTTTGGGTTCTCTATTAAGAGGAGATTGATTTTATGTTAGGATTATAATTATCACGGTACAGGCCTCTAAAAGAAGGTCCACTCCTCTGCATCCAGGCACAATTAATTACTATTTCAGGCATAGAAAAATGAATATTACATTTTTTTTTCATGTGATTACAAACCAAAGGCAAGGATTTAATCTTGTCTATAGAATAAACAGCAGGAGTCACAAGATTTGGAAGTTAATAAAATAGACAAGTTCAACAAAATGGTGCAGGACTTTTTTGTTTGTTTATCTCAAATTTGTTGACTCAGCTATCTCAGTGTAAAATTTGATAAGATGCAAAGACAAGGCAGGTTTTGCCTTGATGTTGCTCGTCCATGTCACATCTGTACTTAGTGAGTTACCCCAATGCAAAAATTGTCTCTGTCTCTAATAGCATTCTGCAGTGCGATACCTATTTCAAGCCAAAAGTAACCTTCCAAAAAAAAACCCACCCACACTGTCTGCAGACAGAGAAAGGCACAGGTTACAACATGAGAGGTTATTACTGCTGAGACTGTGGGTATTCCTCTACGTGGACAGATACGAACCTATGTAAGCAACTGCTGAATACCCTGTTTTCATGCACATGTCCCCAGTGATAATGGGTCGTGCAGCAGAACCTTGGTGAAGGCACAAAGAAACACAGCGAATCCCCCTCTCCTCTATCATGCTGACATCTGCAGCACCCAGCAGAGAAAAAGAGAAAGTGGCTTGTAAACAAATTACTTCTTCATTTATTATCTGGGGATAAAAAAAATGTAATAGAAGAGAGAAGGGAAGAAATATTTGTGGTATTCTGGGGCCAGCTGTCACTGTCGTGCTAAGGCTTGGTTGATGCTGAATGAGATATTCAGTAAGAGCTCAGCTCCTCCGAGCCGATCTTACAGTCGCTGTAGTTCTGTTTTAAGTTTTCACTAAAAACAGACTGAGGAGGAAAGAAGGGTTTTCCCCTTTTCCTTGAACAGCCCAGGTAAGGAACTGATGGGAAGTGGTGTTTGCTGCTTTGGCTGGAAGGTGCTTGGTGGTGCTTCCTGCCCCAAGGGCAGAGCTGGCGGTGGCTAGCACGGAGGGCTGTCATGAGCTGCCTAAACACAGAAATACTCCTTACAAAACCCAGCTGACTGTTTGCCCAGAAACAGACCGTGGACCATAATCTTCACTTAGCCCTCTTCCTTTGGGCCTTCATTTAGCTTCCAGTCTCCCCACAAGTGAATGCAGTCATTTCACACGCACCGTCTCTGGTCTTAAATTGCCAGTTCCTTTGAATACCACAGGCAGAGATTCGTGCTCATATTCAAGAGCCATGCCAGACAATTTGTGCTGTCCGTAAGGCGGCTTTCAATCAGGTGCATTTTACAGGTGCTTTCAATCCGAGGAGAGAAAATGACTACCCACAAGGTGCAGAAAATCTCTAAGAGATCGGTGCAAGCATAAGCGCATTTTAAGCACCACTAAAGGCCACGTGGACACGGGCGAAGCCATATGAACCACAGCGCTGCTTTGTGCATTATACAAGAGGGCCGATTTGCATCAGCTAAACGTATAGCCCAAAAGATTAAACTAGGCAAATGTTGCTTGTGGCGTGGGAGATTTCTCCTGCCTCAGCTTTCTGTGTTATGGCTTGACTGCTGTGAAAGCTCACAGCATTTAAAGGCATGTGAAGCAACACTATGAGATATTTGCCGGCACTTATGCAGAAGTAACTGCTGTCCTTGTAATCAGGGAAGCTTACTAAGTTCGAATAACCATTTATCATGCCATTAACTTTGTGACCAATTTCATAAAGAGGAAAGCAGCATTATGAGAGGAACTCACTGCTGAATTAAAACTCAAACTGTTGTCCGTTGTTCATTTGCTACAGTACATAGGTTCCTGGTGACATTCAGCTAATGAATTTTCTTGATGATTAACTACCCGTTATATGTGGCCATTGTAATGGAAATGTATTAGTTCCTGTTACAAGTGAGGTGGTTGTGTCATTACTACAAGTGAGCTGGTTTTGTCTTTTTTTTTTTCCTCCTCCTCCTCCTTTTCCTTTTATGAAGTCAAAGCAAAACAAAGCTTGGGAACATATCATTAAAATTCAACAAATTGCTGCGAAGAAAACACTGCTCTGTTGAGCAATAAAATGTATTTAGACGCAGCTTTTTCATTAGTTGTTGAATTAGTAGAAAAGTGGAATGCGGACATGGTTATAAAATAGCTGCTATTCAGAGTTTTTACATTTATTTTCATTATAATCGTAATTATACAGAGCACAATTCAGAAGTAATCCAAAAAAAGAAAAAAAAAGCATGCACACTCCGTAGCCATATTTCTCTGAGAACAGGTCTTATAATTAACTGTAGATGTTTTCTTTCCTTTCCTTTGCCCAGTTTCAATGCAGTTCACAGCCTGAGAGTGCTCTGCTGTTGCTTAAACTGCACTGACATCTTGTGGCACTGATTTAGTAGGATCCTAACACTAAAACAGCAAACCTTCATAAAATCCAAGTTATTCACCTTGCCTGTTTGCCTTTATGCAACTGCTGTGTCCTTTCAACCGGTGTTTCTGGAGCTTATTTGTTTGCTTGAAATCAAGGAAGATATGTCTTCTACGTCTATGGCAGTTTAGTGCATAAACACAGTAGCATATGTTTTAAAAATGCATTTACCATGCAGGTCTAGGTATTAATATGATAATTTCTATACAGCTTTGTACAACCACTCTGAAACACTAGCCAGGCAAATGAAGTTGCTCTAAGCAACTGGTGTTTATCTGGCAAAAACTACCTAAAATGTTGGGAATTCATTGACAGAACAAGATTTCGTCCAATAAAATTGAACGTTGCCTGTGAAGTCTGTGGACTAAAAAGCCTGCGTGGGTGAGCAGGCACACTCGCACACGTACGGAGCGAGAATGCCATTAATTTCCTGGCTGGTGTTTTATCACCTTGGCAACAGCAAAGCATTTAGAATAACTTCAGGTCTTTTCATCACCGAGAATGAAGACAAGATACTGGCAGCAATCATCAGCTGAATAAAGATCTCCTGGTAGAAGTCCATACAAAGAAAGGATTCTTCAGGAGCAAATTAGGCTCCTGAATTTAGTAAACTCCAGAGGAATTTATTTCTCTTCTTTTCCAAAGGAAAGGGCATAGCTTGTGATGAGCCATTGGAGGCTGAATGAAAAGCAAACTACTACTGTGTAAAAAGAAGGTTTCAAGAGGGGGTAACGGCAGCATGTTTTGTCTGTCATCGTATTCTTCCCCCACCGCATGCTCCTAAATCCCGTTAGCATTATCAGAGGTAATATATTTGTATCGAAAGAAACTACATCTCCTTGGGAGGCCAATAGGACACAAGCATATATTTAAACTCTTAAGATGAAACAGAAGCTTCCATCACATTCATACTTGTTATCTATTGCTGTAGCACCTGAAAGTCTTGTGTATCTTTAACTGCACGAGACCCTTCTAAGATAGAGAAGTGTTATTATACACATTTTACAGATGGGGAATAGAGGCAGAGGAAGATTAAGCTGGTTGTCTTAACAGGGCAGCAAAAGGATGTAGTGAAGTGAGGAATTTAAATGAAAGCATCTAAGCCCCAGGCTGGACTAGGTGAACTTTCCAGTCTCTGAATTAGCTATCGAATTGTTGTCCGTTTCGGTTCTTTTCTCCCATTGATTCCTCGTATAAGCTGTTTAATATATATGTTCAGGTGTTATGTTCTGTGGGGCTTGCCCAGATGCTGAAAAATGGACTCAAAAGGAATTGCCATTGAGGGATTAAAAAAAAAATTTAAAAAAAGAGAGAGACATGCTGACTAAAATAAAACACAATAGCTCGATTTCTAAAAGCATTTGGCTTTGGGAAAAGAGACTTTTTAAAATAAGTTTTCTGACTTTTACTTAAAATTTTGCTCACATCAACTATATTAGAACTTTTGTGCTAGTTTTCTAAGTGTTGCAGAAATTCTGCTTTATTTCCATGTGTGAATGCAGAAAGCCTGTAATGATGACTATGAAGCTTAATCAAACCATGGCACTGAAATTTTACCAAACCCCCCCCCCAAAAAAAAAATGTCAAATGTTGATTGTTTGTGAAAGGGTCTCTTCTTCCCCTCAGCATAGGATATGTTGATATTGCTAAGCTAAGAAAAGTTAGAGTAGTCCAGTTATTTTGTGAATTTTTGCCATGCATTGTTTTTAGGCTTGATTGGCTTTTTGCTTCCGTTTTCCAGACAGAGCAACCAATGAAGGCATGCCTGAGCATCTCTGAGAGCCAGCTTAATGGGGACCTGTGATATTTAATGCAGGATGAGCAATTTTCTAGCACAGCACACCCAAGCAGTTGATAAAGCATATCTATTAGATGAAATGAGACTATGGAATCATTAGGATCTGTCTTATAAAACAAGACCTTCTATTAAATAAAAATCTTCTAGGCTACCGAGAAGCATTGCTTTCCCAAGGATGAAAATACACAGATTCTGAGCAATATTTCAACAGTGAACTGTGGAAACAGTGCTAATCTTCATATATCGGTGTGTTGATTCCCAGCAATAAAGTGGTCACGCACAGCGACAACCTTCTGCCAACACACCTCTCAATATACCTTATATGACCTCTCAATTTATACTCTAATGTTTCCATTCCTTCCTGCCACTATACTCTCTTTATCTCCCTCTTTTATTTTTACTTCACCTCTGGCTTCCACTTGAACGACTCACCAAATGGTAATAAGAAGCAATGAGCCAAAGGGGCACTATATAATCAGCTTTAACTGATTTAACTAAGGTAATAACATAACTTTAAGTTAATAACAAAAATGTTTTACTATTTACTTAACAGCTTTGGCTGTTCCTGTCTGTTTAATGGTTTGACTGGACAAATGCGCAGTCCTGCATGTGGGAGAGGCTAGCCCCCCCCCCAGCAGTATCGGTCGGGGATTGACTGTAGCAGCTCTGCAGAGAAGGCTGTGGGGTCCTGGTGGACAGCAAGCTGAGCACGAGCCAGCTGTGCGGCCTGGCAGAGAAGAGGGCTCTGGGCTGAATGAACAGGAGCAGACCCAGTAGATCCAGCAAAGTCTATTATCCCTATTTAGCTGGCACCTGTTAGACCACATTTAGACATTGCATCCAGTTTTGGGACCTCCCCAATGAAGGAAAGACATTCACAGATTGGAGAGAGTTGAGCAAAGGGCCTCCAAGATGGTTGGGGCTGGAGCACTTGTCCTGCGAGGAATCGCAAATTACTACCAAATTTAGACAATGTAAGGAGACACAGACAATCCTCTAGTTAGGTTTATTTTCAGTAATTATTTGATCATATTCTAAAAACTATCTTAAAGAATTTTAAGAATCAGAGAGAAAATTCATTCATTCCAGGCCTCCTATATCTCTCTTTGCAGAACTGTTTTCACCAGCAGTGAGAGAAATATCCAAGCTATAAAAGCAGGGTGGTAAACTAACCACAAAGCAGAACAGATTTCAAGGGACTGTGATTTATTTATAGTTAGAGTTTTCTAAGTGAGGAGGTCTCTTTTGCAAGAAAACAAATGCCAAAAGCCAAGAAGGAAGGTTGATTTTGCATCGCAAAGCAACCCTAACCAATCTACTTAAGCTCATCCTAGGTCTTGGAAGCCTGCGTTCATCGGTTTGTTTGAAGTGAATTCTTGGAAGAAAATTAAAATCTGTTTTGAGAGGAAACCTCATCTATTTCAGACTTCCACTGAGTTCTGAAATCAGTGGGATATTTTGTAGCCTTGTGTATTGCATACTGAAGGAAAATTTTAACATATTTCAGATTGTCAACACAAATCCTTCTCCATCATACATATTTCACATACACTTTCCTTTCTATGGTTAATTCTTGGAGGCACCATTGCCCTGCACAGACTGACTTTTGCTTTGTGTTAATTTAACGTAATCCTACATTTATACCATTGCCACTCCCAGTGAAACAGCTCCTGTGTACTACTAAGCACTTTAAATACAGCGTCTCTCCAAATCCATCAGAATGTATGACATTCTATTTTCAAAGTATGATCTGAAATTACATTATTAAATATATGGTACAGGATATATGCCATCTACCGTTACGCTACTTTAATAAAATTAATGGTATAAGTATTTGTGGTTGCTACTGCCAAATAGCTTTAAATGTTATTCTAAGGGTGTTTCTGAGAAGTGTGAAGAAAGTCAGCAGAAGGTCATAGCAAGGTGAGAGGACAAGCATTATGCTCCTTGCTCTCATATTACTTCAATTAATATAACATTTTACATTTACAGACAAAACAGCAGGGGAACCTAATCTGTTTAGGTAAAAACCCCATGCACTGGAACCACAGACATTAGCATTTTTTTAGAGATTCATTGCACTATTTTTTGCATTTTTCCCCATGTCTTGATTTTGTTCTCATGCCAGTCAATCAGCAACTCATTCACTTTAGAAAGAGTTCAAGGCCACAGGCATCAGGAGTTGTGTTTTATTTGGTACTGCCTCAAAGACAAAGACTCAAAGCTCCAGAGATCTGATATCCTGAGGAAACGGTTCAAACATACAGTCATGTGTTACCAGAGAGACCTGTAACAACAAACTTCTATAAAAATTTTATCTTCCCCAGCTTGCCAGTCTAATCTGGTATCCTGCTGCCTATTGATTCTATGTAAGTCTCATTTAACACATGAATAAAATGAAGAAGGGCGTTTTTTGTTTTGTTTTGTTTTGTTTTGTGAATGAGAATATCCATTCCTACCAAAATGTCATTCTGGAAGATAATGGATTTAACACTAAGAGGTGGACACAAGAAGAAATTGTACAAGGAACCACAAGGAACCTTGTTTACCGTACTGATTTTAAAGATTTTCCTCGTCACAGTGGCCATATCACTTCCATTAGAATCAAAAACAACTTCTAAAAACTTGGAAAGATGCCAATGAATTTAATGGTAAAATAGATTATTTTTGCAGGCATGTGTGCTTCTTGACTACTGTGAGGTTGTAGAGACAGAAACATAATTTCACATTTGTTTTTCCACAAAGGAGAATATTTTTCATTGATATCATAAAATGAAAATGTTCTGTGTTAGAAATTCTGTTTAAGCAACACTCAAGAAACAACAGAAGTTTTACAGTGACACTTAATTGCATCAATTATTTATTTATGAGTTACAGAACCTTTTATTTCTTCATTATAAAATGCAGTGGCTAGGGAAATCATTTTGAAACTTGCTGATAATATAGAAATTTGGGGCTTTTTTTTTTCTTTTTTTTTTTTTAAGAGAGATATTTGGACTGTTCCTCAAAATAGTGCAGTCTGCAAGAGTCAGCCATGCAATTTCACACAGGTAATGGCAATAGGCACCAGCCAAGCAAGAATCCAATTTGTAAAAGCCTTCACTTTATCACACCACCCTCGAAGGATGCTCTATGCAGTAACTCTGTGAGCCATCCATAATAAACGACCCAGAGGGAAAAGCGATTAATCATATTTGCAGTTGTTAGTTTAGCAAGGTGAAACACATTCTAGCTTAAGAAGATTGCCTTACTGATACATATTTAGAGGCATGAATACAGTGGCCAAAGTAGATCGGCACAAAATCTAAAGATATGCAATTTGTTTCAAGAAACCTTTCTTGTTAAAGGAAGGCCATGGAGACACTTTTAAAGCACAATCAAATCACGCGTTGGAGAAGAGTGATCTCTTCTGGCACGTACGTGGACTGGTCATATGGTTGAGATATGCAACAAGCACAGGATCACGCCAAACAGATGGCACACAAAACACTTCCTTTTTTGCTCTACTTCCCAAAGGAGAAAACAATTGACACACAAGATATGCCGTAACATATTGTCACAGTCTGCTCCGCATCTAGCTGTAACATTTCATAATACTGTTATTCTTGAAACAGGATGCTATAAAACAGCCTTTCATCTCAAAGCTCGTTCCCTCCTCCACCAAAGTTTCGTAGGCTTCTGTTTGTTTTTTGTCTTATTATAGTAATTTAGTAATTTTGGCCAAAGTTCCTACTGCTGTCAACTGAGGTATCAGCAGATACTGTTTTGGCATGAGTGTCATGGTCACTCTTTCCTAGCAACCTTTAGTAGCATTTCATCACCACTAGAATCTCATGCCATGGAAGCATGATATGGGAAAAAAAATTTGGTTGTGCATTTACTTCCAAGTAATTATGAGACATACATGACACGTTTGCAGTTAGGCCTTTTATTAAATATAGTCAGTGGAATTGATTAGAATGAGATTCCAAGCATCGTGATGGTCAAAGCAACCTTTGCTATAGACTTCAGCGGGATCCAGACTTCACCTGCTATTTCTAGAAATTTGGTATAACTTCGTTATACAGAGAAAGTGGTTGAGGGCAGATAGTATTGATTTTGTTTCTAATCTAGTGCAAGTAAAATGGGTGACTCAGTAACTGTATTCATGGGCACTTAATACTCCATGTATTATAGAAAATGGGTTTAATCTTCTCATGAGATGAGCTTCTGCCAAAGTTCCCATGAATTGCTAAGAGAAACCAAATGCTGATTTTCCCTTCCCAAGGCTATCATTTAATATATCTGACCTTATTAAATAATATCCTAGAGAGCCTGGACAAGTTTGTAGTCCTCAAGAAAAGTAGCCCGCAAAAGCAAGGGATATAGAAATACCAGAAGAAGCATAGACATGGACAGAAATGAAGGTGTGGCATAGTTGACTAAAAATGTTTTTAAAACTGCTTCTAATTTGTAATAAATTTTAATTCTTTTATTGAAATGAGCTTCCCCAAGCAATCTTCCAAAAAAACCCAAAATCTCTACATTAAAAAAAGAAAAATTAAGAAGATGTCATCTGCAGGAAAACAATGATTTTATTACAAACAAAATTTTCAACCAGACCTATAAGGTCAATTTCTTACTTCACAAGTCTGGAAAACTAGTCTAAATTTTCTGATTTATGTCTAACAAAATGATGTTTTATTTGGGCTGCTGGAAACTACAAGTTTCCTGGACTAGTTATGTAAAATATCAATAATTTCTGTCTCCCATAAATAGTTCTTTCCATACATTACCTGGTTACTATATGGATTGTTAAAAGTACCCCACAAGCATGTTTATTAAATTATATTGTCTCTCTAGACTCTTTCAGAAATGCACATTTTTTATAGATTTTATCAAAAAGCAGATATCGTGATGCTTACAGCCTCTGTTTCCTTGCAGTCAAGCATTTCTATACGTGTACATTGAGACACTGTATTTTACTAAAGTCTATCAGTTTACATTCCCACCTCACTGAAATGTTATGTGTTTTCTCTTTATTATTTATGCTGGTCTTACTACACCATGATATTATTATAATAATAATTATTATTAATCCTTTCATCGTGTTACAGTAATACATGATACATCAAAGTCCTCTGTTGCTAGAGTCAGTAATTGTTTCTTCCTAAAGTGCTGTCTTTTACCTCTGATAAAAATCCTGCATTAAATTTTCTTGCAGTAAGATCCTCTAAGCCATTAGTTTGACTGAAGAGAGCTACAAATGACCAATGAAGAGATCTTTTTCTTTTTTAATCTAAATCATCAATCTCTTATCTGTAAATAAGCAGCTTTTCTACTTTCATTGCAACTCTGCTTAAAGTGTGACAAATACACAGGGTGAAAACTGACTGGAATTATTTTTCCTTGTATTAAAACACTTTTGAGTATACAATGATGCTATGTTTTAAATTGTTAACTTTGTCCCTTTCAGTGAAAAGGACAGATTTTTTTTGAACTAAAACACTGGCAAGAGAATTTCGAGATATGGCCTACATGATCCTAGTTGTAGCATTTATTCTCAGAGTTGTGTTTTGTTTTTGTTTTTTTTCTCCCCCAAATATAAAATGGAGATGAAAATGTGTTGTTTTCCCCAAGTTTTGTCTGATTAGTCTGTTCAGATTACGAGGTCTTTGCGAGTTAGAGCTCATTATTATGTCTATGTATTTTAAGTCTGTTATCTGTCCTGAGACCCTTACAGGTTATCTTGGTATAAGTATATGGTATTAATAATACAAAGCCACAGAGAAAATGCATCATCACCTAAAACACATCAAATAACAGTGAAACTGAGGCAGTTTTATCATTATCTAGCTAGCATCTGTAGAAATTCTTGATTAAAGTCAATTAATAGAAATGGTAATCTTTTATGCCTTTCATGTCATCAAAGTCAAGTCAGCATAACCAAAGAGTAAATTTTAATAATTTTAAAAATAACACATATTGAAAGCCATTAGAAATAGGATTAAGACATGACTGAAGAACATTGAAACAGCTGTATAAATGTCAAGTTTAAAATTCTTGCCTTTGCTTTCAAGATCCTGCATAAATTATTCAGCTTATTAAAGAGAAGGTTGAGAGGTGACTTGATCACTTTGTTGAGGAACTTACATAAATAATGGTATCTATTTTGGGGGACTTTGCCTGACAAATGCCTAACATAACCACTGGCTAGAAGCAGAAGTTGGAAAGATTCAACTTTGTGCTAAAATAGTCAAGTTTCTTGGAATAAGAGAACTAAAATATTAGAACATCTCCGAACAAGGGCCAATTTACTAAGTCTAATTTTAGGCACTTAACTGATGCACCCTAAGACAGAAGCCTGCTCATCCTAATTCCTTTCTACAAACAATCAAAGACAAATGTTACACTTATCTACAAAAAAGACTGGAAAGACAATGCGGAGAACTACAGGCTGGTCAGCTTCACTGCAGTCCCTGGGAAAATCATGGAGTGAGTCCTCTTGGAACACGTTTCTGGGTACATGAAGAAGCAGAAGGTGATCAGGAATAGTCAGTATGGATTTGCCAAGGATAAATCACACCTGACCAGCCCAGCTGCCTTCTATGATAAAACGTCTGGATCTGTGGATGAGAGGAGAGCAGTGGATGTCATTTACCTCGACGTTAGCTTTTGACCCTGTCTCCCTCAGTATTCTTTTATCTATCTTGGGACATTGTGGTCTGGATAGGTGGACAACCAGGGAGTTAAAAAAAAATGGCTGGACAATCAGGTTTAGAGGGCTGGGGTTCATGAGTCAGACTCTACCTGGAGGCCATTAACAAGCGGAGTAGCAAAGAGGTCTACCCTGGGACCTGTCCAGTTTAACATGGAAAGGAAGAATCCCTAGCAGCAAAGATGGCCAACAACAACCTGAGCTGTATGATCGGCAGCAGAGCCAGTAGATCCAAGGAATTATGCCCCTCTAGTTGGCACTCATTAGATACACATTTAGATACTGCATCCAGCTTTAGACCCCCCAGTTCAGGAAAGAAATTGATAAACAGGAGTGAGTTCAGCAGAGGGCCACCAAGATGGTCAGGGGCTGGAGCACTTGCCCTGTGAGGAGAGGTTGGGGGAGCTGGGCTTGTTCATCGTGGAGAAGGGAAGGCATTGAGGGTACCTAACAACAGCCCCTCCCTATTCTCTTGAGGGAGGTCATCAAGGCAAAGCCAGGCTCTTTACAGCAGTGCATGGTGGGAGGATGAGAGACAACAGGGATAAACTGAAAGACTGCTTCAGACTGGATGTAAGGAAAAACTTTGACCCGAGGACAGTCAAGCAGCGGAGCCCATTGCCCAGGGCGTCTGTGCAGTCTCCATCCTTGGAGGCTTTCCAGTCACAGCTGAACAAAGCCCTGAGCAACTGGTTTGTTCAGGGTCGACCCTGCTTCAACCAGGAGGTTGGACTGGAGGCCTCCTGAGGTCCCCTCCAACCTGAGCTATCCTGTGATGCTACGAAGGCCTTTCTACAAGAGAATTTGGATCTAATATGGACTGACTCACCTTCTCCAATGCCATTGAAGATAGTGACACGACTCATAGTTTAAGGGAGCTCAGTTTAGTGCCTAAAATTAAGTGGGGTGTATCCAGACAAATTGAGGCAGTACAGTTACCATCACTGAGAGTCCCTAAGAACAGATTACAATATGTTAAGTTTTTTCCCATTTTCTAGGACAATTTTTGCAGTTTATGAGGGATGAGGGTCTTGAGTGCTCATTCTGGACTTTGTAAGTATGACTCCATTTGTGCATGGCTAAATATGGACCAGGACTTTTGGTGTTACTTTCAAAAAACTGATGCTACTGACGGCTTGATACTTGTTCAGATCTCGCAGGATAGAACCTGATCAAAAAGGAAGACTCAAGGATAGGCCAGTGAAAAAAAAAATTTCTTTCCCAGATTTATTTCCTTGTTGGAAGTGTAACAGCATGTGTTAAACAATTTTAATCACAGATAAAATATAACATCATCACCAGGATTATATTTTCCAATATCTTCTTGCTTTTTTTCTAGACAGACGTGAAAGAGTTTGAAGAGAGAACACCAGGGAGAAAAAGAAAGCTTATTATCAAAACATCTTGAGGGCCTATCATTTCAGTTTAGCTTTGTTCTTTCATAACACAGGACTATCATACTAGATTAGGATTCATCGCCATAAACACTGTATGAACTGTACCACAATTACCTTATTACATGAGCATCACAAGGCTTGTCGGTGCCTCGAGGAAGAATCCTTTGTGCTGTGTCATTGTGCCTTATCATAAATTATACTCATTAACTGTATATGAATAATGCTGTCTCGCAGTGATGCCAAAAGACCCAGATGATTTTATGTTTTATTTAAAACCTCACTATGTGGAAACCTATCTCCTGCCGGACACCCAAAGTTTTAATGAATCATATTAACTGGTTTGTTTTTTTAGTCTGTAGATGTTCTTAACTCTGATGCTCACTTTACAGGCACTTTCCTAACATATCAGGCACATAAATCCTGTGAAAAGTCCTGGTCACGTAATTGAAGGTGCAGCAGCAGGGCAACAGGACTTGGGATACTGGACTAGAACTCTGGAGTTTTGAGATCTTTCTTCTAGTTTCTATTCTATTAATTTCATGAGAATCATTTCTTTTTCTTTTCTTTCCTTTTTTTCATTCCCACTAGTCCTCCCACTCTTTGGAGAATGAATTACTTAATGAGACACTGGGACCCTAATTTCAGGTAGGGCTTCTGTAATACAATATTATGTGCTCCCAATTTACGGTTTCTTAGACAACAACCTGCTGAGGGTGGGGACAAGGCAGAGACAGGATTTCCAAATATTAAATACATATTTCTTGCAAAGGGAAAAGTCTTATGTTAGAAATTCAGATATAGTGATCAGCCTAAATAAATCTAAACTAAGATGCAAAACAGATTAGATAAAGACTGTGTAGCTTTTTTTTCCTGGACTTCATCGTACATGCTGAGTTCCGAAAACAGAACTACAGCTTGATTTAAATGTTCTTTGTATTTTCTTCATATTATGACTATTTTTCATTGTATTTTCTTCCCATTATAGCATTAAATCCCTATCTCAAATTAAATATATTCACAGTAAACAGCAGAGTTTAATTAGCTGTTGTATATAATGCTATTAGACTAGATTCTTGCTAATAACTCCAGAAACATTAAAGTGTTTACATTTACATTTTAAATTCTTCACTGAATTGAAAAGAGACATTTATAAAACACTAGGCATCAAACATCTTTCAAAGTAGAATGGATTCTAGACAAGATCTCAGTCATCTAGAGTGACATCCAACCAGATACCTTTCCTGATTTAACAATATTTAGAGAGACCAGACTTGTCTGTAAAAATCCTGTCAAACAGGATTTTGCAGGTTGGCTAAAAAGGTACAAAATATGGGTTATCTGACAAAATATGGTTATCTTCCCCAAGGCAAAGAAAGCAAGAATTAGAGTTCTGGAGCCTTTACCTCAAATGCCACACCCATTATCCACCTTGTCAAATTGAGGTGGAAAGGGCCCATCTTGGGCTGTTTGTGATGACTGTATCCATGGCAAGATGGGACATGTGCAATAAGTTAAAAACAAACAGAAGACTGAACTTGGATAGTCTAGGGGGCAATATGAAAACGCTAGAACTGATCAAGTTCAAAAAAGTAATTATCTGTCTTTCTGAAAGACATCCCAGAAGTCTATAGAAGTCCAAAAATCTCACAGTAGAAATACTTTTCAATATCAATGTTTCCTTATCATGTGAATATTTTCTAATATTTTAAGTACTATCAGTGACATATTCCTGCTAATAACTCCAGAAACATCAGAGTGTTTACATTTCCATTTTAAGCTCATTACAGAATAGATGTATCCTGTAAAGCGATGTATCAGAAACTTAACTTTTACTTTTTTCAGCTTACATACGGTGAACTGCTGTGGTATGACATTCAGAATTGCTTCACAGAGGTTAAGCCATCTGAAGAAAACACAATTACTAACCCTTTACATGAGCAAAAATACACAAGTCTTGAAAATCAATCTATTTTGAGAGATGCAATGCAAATTTCTGTTCCAGTATAAACTTAAAAATTGCTTAAAAAAAAAGATGTAGAAAGCTGGAGAGAAGGATTTCCATTTTTAAGATGGGAACTTGGATAACCTGAAAGCATTATGAATACGCTGACATGATTAAAAAAGAGCGGATCGCCGTGTCCTGTTTATGAGCTGTTCTAAGAGAATAAAGCGCTCAGATTCCTCCTATTCATCTGAGGCATCAGTGGGGAGGGAGACACAACTCCAGAGAGCAATTCACGTCATAGGTGGAATGAATTGCCCTCTGGAGATGCTTCTCTAGCCCCACTAGCTAAAAATAGAGCTTGCTCCTCACTTAGGATTCCCATGTTAGGGGAAATGAATCCGGGATTAACTACAGCTATTTGTAGTTCAAGACCTGAAATAAGCAATGCAAGTGCAAAGTAACTTTATAAATACCAGCGTGATAAAAGCTAAAATGGTTACCCAGTTGCGTGCAAATTATTGGCAAAACCCCTACAACATTACTGACCATAATTATAGCATTAAAATGGCTTGCACATAGCTATGCCAGAGTTTTGTGACACAGGGAGGATTGGAACTTGGACCTGAACCTTCACCTAAGTTCATATCTATGGCTACATCCCCACCAGTAAATGCAGAGGACTAAGGGTCACTCTCTGATACGGAAGGCAAGCCACATGGCACACCTCCGAGCCACAGAGCTGAACTCTTTCCCCTGACAAAACCGGGTGATTTCCACCGTCCTGGGAGCAGTCCTTGGTTTGTCCTGTTCCTCAGACCACGTTGGACATTGCGTGGGGGAGCGTGGGGGAGGTAACACCGGAACACGCCACAGCTCAGGCTCTTTCTAGCTTAGTCGTACAGCTGTACCACGAAATCCAGCGTGACGACGAGTGCCTGCGTAGAGGTTGCAGAGCTGGTGTGATGCACTGCCATAGATTTCTCTAAATTACGCTGGACGAGATCAGGGTTAAGAGAGTAGATCTGTGGCTTTTAGCCTTGGGCACCTGTCAGATCAGATCCTAGACGCTGTTTGACTAGGCAGCAAGATGTAAGGCTGAGGGTCCTTACATAAACACTACTTTTTCAAAGGAAATTTCTTGTACCAATTTTGGCAATATTTGCTGTTCCTTCTTAAAGTCTTTTGTAAGCTGTTTTCCAGGAGAATAGATTCCTAGGATAAAGGCACAGCAGCTGCACCAGGACCCGGCACCAGGCTATAAAGTGGAGATGAACATAGCATAGACTGGAGAGACAGAGACCAAGCCAATAATCCTACATTATCCACTGCTTGATTTGATTTCTGGACAGCAGCATGATTTCCCCAAAATGAACTGTGACATTTCCTACGGCTGCCTCCTCAGCATATAAATTAGGATTCTGCAAACCTGGGACTGCCGCGAGGGGAAATGTTTGCATACTCTAGCTCTGAACACAATGTAAGAAAAAATACGCAATTCAGCTGCATGAAACATTACGATCAAAATGATTCCCTTTTAGGAAAACAGAATGAATAAGGCATATAAAAATGCATGGCAAGGATCTATTCTTGTTATCATTCAATAATTTGATATAAACGGAGTGCATTTTCAATATGATTTTAAGACTGTAATCTTGTTTTGTACAGATGCGGAACTTAATAGAAAAAAAGGTCAAAAACAGTTTCTTCCTGATGGCATTTGGGGTATGTGTTTTAATAGAGCCACCTGTTTTTCCTTCCTTTTCACCTCAGTTTATTTTTTACATGCATATAATTTTACTCCCTTGATTTGGTTGACTGGCTTTGTCAATCATTTCACTAGAAAAAGAGCTCTAAATATACCAATAAAACAATAGAAAATTTCAAATAAAAGTGCTCCCCAGTTGGGGCAATTTCATCGAATTAGATCTGTGTTGTTTATATAACATTGCATCTGATTTTGTTGCTCTGACATTGGCTTACTATATTTTCACAGTAAAGTCACATAACGGTATACTATGCAAATATTTTGTCAAGGATCAATAAGCAAGCTGATTTGATGTTCTCTTCTTATATAGTATGTTAAACTTTTTCAAATTAACATCTTGGGATAACAGCAATAAACGACACCTCATGTTATGGAATCACCAGCAACTTAAAATAACTATTTCTTTACCTAAATATGGCAACATACAGTATTGTGTGTTAAACTGCAGAAACATTTTGGCAACCACCTTAACCGTTTCTCACTTATATTGTTAATTATTTAATTTCCTAGTTTTCTTTTTATTGTTTCTGTGGAAGAACAAGAAAGAGCTTCTTGATGGTGTGTACTGTACTTGTTATTACAGCAACATACGGCAAGACACAGAAAAAAACAATATAGTGATAAATGGCTAAATTCCTCAGTGATAACTCCCGTAGAAGATTCCTACTGGAGATAATAGGAATGGTTTCAATATAATAAATAAATAAATTAATGCTCAGCAGATTTTGTGTCAAATTTATAACGGAATGATCCAGCTAGCACTGAAGCTGACAAAAAGCTTTCCTATGACTCGGATGGAAGATAGCCCGGCCCTGAAAGACACCTTGACATTTCAACAAAATCTTACAGAAAAGACTGGATTTGAAATTCTGCGTATGTACCACAGCACTGACACCACATATATTTCTGCAAGTACAGAGTATGAGTTTGGGGAATGACGGATGAACTGCACTGCTGTGAGAGGTTACGCAGCCTCATTGCAAAAATATCTGGAGACATGTTCAATTGCCCTAAAACTTAGGCATGTCGCAAAGGAAGAATATAAGAGAGAAACTGTTGTGGATGCATGTTTGCAAGAGCAAACATCTGTTTTTGAAACCGTCATTGAACGTCATGCTAAGGACAGTCTTAAAAGAACAATCCAAGAAAAGCAAACGTTTAAACAAAACAAGCTGAAAATATTAAACTATACTAATTAAAAAGAAAAGGACTTACCAATCTGCCTTTAATATTTAAAGGCCTGTTTTCTTGATGATTGGAACCTGGGGAAAGAAGAAGCAAAACGATTTGTCTCAGTTGGTTTATGCAGCAAGGCAGGAGTCCGATGTGCGGTCTAGTGAGTCAAAGACCTCAGGCCACGGGCGTCACCTCCGGTAAATCAGAGAAGCTTCTTTGCCCTCCGTGTGGACACAGATTTGTGCCAGAAGAATACCTGATCACCAGTATCACTGCAGAGTGTCACAGTTTAATACTTTATAAACTATTAGAAACTACATTAAATGTCATTATTAAGTACACTGAATTAGGTTTCTTAAATTTCTCTGAGGTATCATATTTATCGCTAAGTGATTTCCTATAATCATAGGACATGTGGGGCAAATCAGGCATTTGGATTCAAGTTCTGTTCTTCAGTAAGTCCGTTATTTGATATAACTCCTACTTTTCTTTATATTTTACAAAAGATATTAAACATGGTTACTCTTGCAGTCTTGTTTATTATGGGACAGTTCAACAGAACTACCATTAATGTAAAGAGCACTTGAATTTGCCTCTTGACACCATACACTGAAACACAGTGGCACACAGAAAGAGAAATCTAATCCTTAACTTTCATACATGCATATTATTGTATAAATATAAACATATAAATATGGATATATTTGCCATATATGGACTACAATATGGAGAGACACCCTGAACAAAGAAAAGTCCAAAAATATGATAACTTCTGACTTAAAGCTTAACTTATGCATTTATATATAATTGAAAACAGAGATCTGAGTGGAAACTTTTGAGCATATTTTATTTAGAATTTTCCACGCAGAAGTAAATTACTAAAGTTAATCCAGTCAGGGATTAAAGAATGAAAGCTACCAGACTGCTACAGAAGCTCAGAATAAAATTCCCACCGACTTTAATAAATGAAGACCTAGGTCCTATTTTTGGGAAGAAAAGGTAATATTTAAACTGCACATTCTTTAGGAGGAAAAATACTTTTGCTGTAGATGGAATTTTGCCAGAATTAAGCCAGCGTTTACGCTATTTTAAAAAATGTCATATTATATTCAGCAATCACAAAACATTAAATCTAGATTTTTAACTCTCTTCTGGAACATGGCATTTTTGGTCATAATATAATTATGGCCAATAATAGTGCGCCATTATAAAAGCACAGTGGAAATTCTTAACTCACAGGATATATGCAAAATACTAGGTCTAAACTCTCAGACCCATCTCTATAGGTCTCATACAAGGCTCAGCAAAGTTGATGAGAGACCTTTAATTCTGTTTATTGGAAGAGGAATTACAATAATGATAATAAATCACAGTCCAAGAAGTTGATGGACATTACTGAGATATCTCAGAGAGAATCAGGCTGCTTCTCTATTTTCTCGGAAGATCTTCTATTCAAAAACTGGTCAGCTTAATGAAAATTGATATGCGAGATAAGAAATCGCAGCTAAAATCAACACGGCTTTAGGCTGCACTGAAATATTCAAATTAACTGAAACAAAATTAATGATTCCAATGAGGATTCTAAATGTTATCAAACCAAAATGCCTATTATTTGCAAATGCAGTGGTCAAATAAGCTTCTTCAAACCCATCATTTCAGAGTGTAAAGACTTTTAAATAAGAAGATGAAATGTTCTATAGACGGGGGTTAAGCAGCTGTCACTAAAACCATTACAGTACTTTAAATAGTGACAACAGTAAAATATGGCACTCCACACAGTGTAATCTCAGCTCTGTTTTCCTTTAATACCACTCACTGCGTCGGGCCAGTACTCTATGTAGAGAGGCTTAATACCTTATCTGAAGAAATCCCACGCAGTCTCCTTCACAAGCAGATAATGGCAGGAAATATCCTTAATAGCATTAGTCATTCACAAACACTAGTAAGTACTATGGGATTTTATTCCAACATCATTTTATGCTTCTCTGGTTCAGAACTTTAATGGATTAGATTGCATTTCTGCTAGAAGGCTCTATGGGATAAGAATGTCAAATAAATATCTACTTAAATTGCATGTTTTTAAGCTTTTACACGTTCTTTCCTTCAAACAAGCTGATCACATCATAAAAACAGAGAGATAAACATCACAAAGTCATGTAAATAATAAGTGTTTCTGGCTATTTACCAAACCAGTAAGTGCTAGACTTTGATTAATAGTAACTAGTGAATAGTTACTAGTGATGGCATGCTTTAATCAGGATCAGAAACAGGAAATTTAAGAACTGGGTTAATCTGAGGAGGAGTTTTATTGGTGGTTTATTTTATTCCTCGTATTCATTATGCTTTTCTATGATTTCAGAGCCTACTCCAAAGCTGCATCTACTTACAAGATGGTTGTGGATGTGTGTGTTGGTCTGAACTTCTCTGCAACTTGCACTGGGCAAGTCTCTGCATTTGTATTCAGGATAATTAGCTATTTACATGGAAAGCTACTGCTTAGTTTCAGCATGGCAAACCATAAACTGAAACTACTGAAATCAGTAGTAGTTCATTTATGAACTCCATGTGTAGGATAGGAATAGCATCAAACAGAGGAAAGATCCATCTAATAAAACAGAGCAGCTATGAATGGAGACACAAAATGCAGAAAGAGAGGACTTACTTACACCAAAATCAAGAAGAATATGCATTATTGATGGGCAGATGGTTAATGCTGGTGGATTTTTTCTCAAAAAGCAGATGCCCAGCCACTTGGAATTTTTGAATCTGGGACAGAAAAAAGTATTGTGAGGTTTTATGGAACAATCTTGTTCCCCAAGATATATTTGGCTATATTGCCTAAATATTCAAATAGTGTTTTTTCTGACTTTTTTGATCACTTATGAACATAACTAAGGCTAAGGAATATACATTCCTTTGGCTAAGAGAAATATAAAGTACCCTATTATTTGACTAAATAAGCCTTATATAAATGTAGCATCCTAATCTGAGTTTAGGTCCTGCTCTCTGATTACGAGGAGTGTGTGTTTAGGTGAGTATCTGATTATCCCATGGAAAGGGTGGTTTTTGAAGTACCTCTTGATTAGTATTATAATTAAATCTGAGCCTTAGGAAACACGATGTGAATTCTCAACATTTTGCCTCTTCTTACAGCTTCTGTGTTGTGTAAAGGAGAATATGCGCATGAATGTCTCACATTTAACTGTTATTAGTAACTATTATCTTGTCCATTTATATGCACATATTTTCACAATATACCATGAGTATTACCCAGATGTTCAAATTCAAGTTTATCATCTCTCTTGGGGTAAGAAGAGCAAATGTCGGTGTTTCACCAAAAGAGGTGAAAAACATGTTGTTCTTAGAAATTTACAGTTACTAAAATAGTCTCTGCTAAGATTTAAAGTTGAATTACATATTGATGACACACAAGTCACCTAGATAAAATAGTGGCTACATCAAAAATACTTTATGAAGAATGTCCTATACTGGAACTTGAATCTGACCTATTGTAATAAAGAGACAATAGGCACCTGGCTGGAGCAAACACACTTAAGATTATTAAATCACAAAGAAGGGCAATTTTTTTTTTTTTTTGGGGGGGGGAGGGGGAATCTGCACTGTGCAAGAGAGTCTGCTGGAAAAGAAGAAGTACTACCTCAACCCCAAATGGTGTGCCAGAGTCATGGAGCAATACTAGTTCTTCTTCAAAAGCAGTATTGCTGTGTTAGCACCACCCCAGCTTGAGCTGTACCTAAGGAACTTATTGAAATTGAAAAATCAAGCATTTTAAACTTAGAAAATGCTCCATTTCAGGTCGCTTATGCAACCTCGAGTCAGTCTCCTTGTGCACACATAGTATGAAACAGTCCTTACTTACATTACCTGAGGCTCATTCAGGTCACAGAATAAGCAACAAGGCAATGAATTGTCATTAGTTTTGTATGGGCAGGTTTTTCTACATACATTGATTATTGATGTTTTCAGATCATTCCACTAACACATTACTATGCAGACATAAGAATACATGGTCTGTTCATCCGGTTGCTAGGAAGTTCCAAGAAATTTTGGTGATGATGAGAAAGCTCTAAGTGGCCATTCATTTTTTAAACTATTTAACTAATTTGGAGATTATCTGCTTGCAATTAGAAGAACACAAGGGTGAGTTTCACTTTACCTACCTTTAGCCATGTAAGAACTAGGCTTTTAGTCTAAGCCAAGCTTCTCATACCTTTCTATAAACAATGGGGAAAGGAAACCACTTTCAGAGAACAATTCTTTCAATCCTAAAATAGACAGCTAAGATAAATGAAGCACTGTCTGAAAATTCCTGTCTCACTTAACTGACCTCATGACTTGCACGGACAAAGCCCCTAGCATTTATGTGGTTAATAGAAGACATGACTGATTCTACCTCAAAATGCACAAATCTCACTTTTCTTCCATGTTCTACCATGTTTGTAAGGAGCATTATGTGTCCCTATGAAAATAAATTGCAATCATTTTCTTAAAGATAGTGCAATAGATGAGTTCATAACAGCATGTGGGGAAAGTAAGTCCTAGTCCATTTGTCAGCAAGGAGCACGGTTATTCTACTATAATAGTTACTCTGGTGTTAGAATTAAGACTGAATAAGCATCTCCACTGAACAAAATATATAACTATTGCTAATCAGACAGTCAATGATCTGATATAAGCCTATTGTAGACTCTCAGTGCTATAGAAGCATACATATGTAAAATAAATATGCAAATGCCTCAATGCATAATAAGTAAAAGGAGGGTTTCTGCATATTACTTCTAATATACATAAGTAATTGGCAGCCTATTACTAGCTAATTAGGAATAATGATAAACTGTTTGACAAAAACAAACCTCAGATTTCAGAGGGGGTAAAAAAAAGTGTCTAGCTGTGAATTTTACTACAACCTCAATCAGATTCCGAGGATATAGGTCAAAAAGCACGCTGATTAAATCAGGCTGCTCTTCCATAACAGCAGCTCCATGCAGCTAAGCTGCTTCACGGACCTAATGGAGTTAGCATCTCATTCATGGGCACTTGGTCACCAAGCAGCTCTCAGGATACACCAGTCGAGCACTAGGAAAAGGCTTCCAACATTTTGCCATGTCCAAACAATTCTGCCACATCAAACACTTCCGTTTGGCTCCCTCTGAAACACTAGGCTTTTCCTTTTGGAAACCACTTCAGTGGTTGTCCGTACCTTTATCATGACTGCATCTAAAAAACCTGTCTGCCCTTGAGTAAAAGAAAAGCTTCTCAGATGCCTGAGATCCATGTACTGCCAATAACCAAAGCGATGCCAGAGGAGCTTTCATATTAAGTCCCCACTTAGACATGAAAGTTATGTATTGTGGGGATGCATCTGACCAAAGTCAGATATTGCATCGACTGTACAAGATGATGCAGAGAGAGGTTTTTTTTTTTTTTCCAAAGTCTTTTGCAGCATATCACAAGTTGTGATGTGACTTATTTAATCAGCAGCAGGCCTTGTTCTTCAAACTGAATCATAGGCCTCAAACGTCCCAGCCAGAAAGATGGCAAAAATGAACTGAAGATAATGTTATTTGCATTTAACCTAATTCCAGAGCTTGACTTCCTGATCCTTAAATAGATATTTCTCACCTTGGGTCTGCACAAATCTGTCCCCACTTCTAATTCTACCACTCTGATCCCACAGTTCTCCTTCTTCAGCAAAATTAGCTCTCATTACCAAAAAACATTTTAAAGGACTTAAAATAGAGCTTTACTTTGAATTTTCATTCTTTTCCTGGTTGTTCCATTAGTCCCTCAGCTCTTTCAGGCACTGAATGTTTTGTGTCTTGAGGCAGTGATGTCGTCTTGCCAATACAAGTGTTCCTTACACCTTTTCCCTTCCTCATTCACAAGTGTTCAAGGAAAAGAGACAAACAGATTTAAAAGAAAATGTTTAGAGAGCAGCAAGGCCTGGTTCATGTCCTCTTTCTCAGAGCTAGAGTAATTCTCCATCCAGCCTGGGAATTTCTAGATGCTGCTTCTTATAGTTATTTAAACTTTCAAACAAACTTGTTTGCTGCTCTGCTTTGATTTTTTTCATTTGGCTGATGGCTTGGGTTACATATCTAATTGGTATTTCTTCTGTGGGCAATTCTCTGTTGGGGCTGGAGGATCCCCAGTTTTCATCCCCCTGTAAAGCCTTTCTGCAGAACCTCTGGAGCCTGGTTATTTCACTGTAAGAAACAGAAAATAATTGGTCTCTTTTGATCTTTTTCTGCATGCCGTGAGACGTACGTGCCAACCTCCTTCCTTTTGTAAGAGGATTATTTATTGTTATTGGCCTAATCCACCTCCTCTTCATCATCATTACGCTGGCTGGAGGTCTGGACCGAAATGTCCGTGCATAACCAGTTTACGGTCAGAAAATAAGAGAAAAAAAATCTTGCCCTGAATAGTTACGATCACCCAAGAGAGGGTAGGGGAGGAATGGAAACGGGCGGCCTGAGGCGTGTTTCGACTGCAGATGCGACGTAGCATGGGAAGACATGAACTTGCTTTAAACAAGCCGGCTTAGGTACGAAAGTCTGGCCCCAGGTACCCGGAGGAGACTACAGGCTGGTTCCCTCCGCTGAGAAGCAAAACAATTCAGCGCACGTGTTGCTCCCTGTTTCCTTGTCTCGGCTGCTTCCAGCGCACGAGCAAAGGTCAGGTATCGATGTGCAACACGGCAGCGTAGACGGAGCTGACTGACGGCAGAAAATCACCTCTACCAGAGGCACAGAATATGCCTGTCTTGACCATTGGATCTTCAATGATTACTTCTTGATTAACAAAAAAAAAGAGAAAAAAGTATATTTTGTATTTCAAGGTGCGAAGCCAGTTTTGTGGGCTTAAAAAGCAAGCTATCAAATACATTCAACAACTCTCACAGATAATGGACTCTGCCTTATCGATGCACAGGCATAATAAAGCATCTCTTTCATACCTTGTCTTTCAAGGGAGTATTTAAACAATAAATGCCTCTACTAAAGGATTCATAAATTTTAAGGATGAAAGAGACCATTAAACTATGTCATCTAAATTCACAGGCTACAGTTTCACCCAGCAATCTTGTATGGAGACCCACAACTTGTGTTTAGCTAAATCATTATACCAGAAAGACACCCATTCTTGCTTTAAAAACAGCAAGACAGAGAGAATCCACCACCTATCTTGATAATTCTTCTAGACCCCTCTGACAGTTACACATAAGTACTTACAACTTAATTCTAACTTTCCTTTGTCTGGCTTCCTCTTCTACCCATTCCTTCCTTTCATACATCTCCACTACGTTGCATTGCCAGCCAATTAAAAGTTTAGTGTGAAGGCTGTAACTAACTCTCCTGCCCTCAGCTTCACAAATATAGCAAAAATGGGACTACAGAAAGGTTGATAGCTTTCCTTTTTAATAAAGTCATTTCTGTTTGTTTGTTTGTTTGTTTGTTTCTATAGTTGTTCAAAATTCCTCCTTTACAGCTCTACACTTAAGTATCTGAAAGCCGCTGATAGCAGAGGTTCCTATAGAAAAGCAACGCAGTGCAGCATTCATATGAGATTCCCAAAGCCTTACAAGCAAACCAGCGGGAAAGCATTCTCATCTCTCTGTACTGTGTATTATATACTTCTATTCAAGTTTAGAAAAAAAAAAAAGAACCTCTTTAAAATAATCTCCCATTATGTCAAGTCAATAGCCTATATTCTGATAATATTAATATATTTACTTATTGGTTATTCAAAGCATTTCTGGTCGAGCCAAGGGACTGCTATTGAGAACAGCGATGCACTCTGTTTCTATTACAGATCATACAAAGCTTCTCTTACTAAAGAGCCTTAATCTAGATATGTAAAACAGAATGGAGAGAGGGGCCTATTATCCATATTTTCTGAGGAAAGGACAATGAGGGAATTAAGGGACTCGCCCACCTTCACACTGAAGCAGAACAAGTCACTGTTTTTTTGTATTATACTGCCCCTGTTGCTGTAGTGTTTGAGCACTTCACAATCTTCAGAGCACGAGATCTGAATTTTTGGAAAGTTTCTATAGTGGCCTTAAAAAGAATATGCTGCTGAGCTGCTCCAGCATATTATCTATTACCGTGTGTAACACACCTCAGGGTTGGAACAAATATCATTTTCACTTGCTTTGCATCACACCCACTGTTAAAAACTGGCAGTGGCATTACTCACAAATATTTTTTAGTTTCTTCATTTGTAGCTATATTCATAAATCTCAGTAACTATAAATGTCTCTCAAGGTCAGAGTTACTACAATAACCCATTCGTTTTGTTTTCCTTTCACTAAATCCATTATCTGAACAAATCATTAGGTGACCTTTTTAGTTACAGCAATTCAATAAAACTTACATTAGATGGAGTTTCAGGAACATTAGTCTAATGTGCTTTAAAAGATCACCTTCTCGGAGCAATATAATAAGTTTGTGTGAAAAGCATAAAGCATGTAATATGTAATAAAATCTGGCCTTTAATGAACCATCTAGAAAAACTGACTTGTGTTATAATTCAACAGAAAATCTCCCTTAATTAATGAATACAGAAGCCAACAGTAACTGCTAAATGTTACTCTTGATTATAGATTCGGCTTGTTTTTCTTTTTTAAATGTATGCTTCTGATTTATGCTGCTCAAGAAATTACATTTTAAATGACCTTGGTTACAGGAGTAATACGCTATGAAAAACAATACTTAGAGCTAATTAAAAGGGCTCTCTAATTACCAGTTAGTACCAATTGCACAAAGATAACGCATAATTTTCCAAAGTGGTAATCAGGACTCTAAATTTAATAAATTTGCTTAGATGTTCAATGGATGCTGATTTTCTCCAACAGACACAAGACTGAAAAGTACCTTGTGGCCAGGCAGCTAAGCAATAAATAAAACATAGCTCTGACTATCAAATGGGAAATTTGTATCAGGGAAGATCATATAAGCTCACTAAAATCCATGATTCCCATTAAGAATCTATGCTGCATCTGATTCTCCTTGCATTGAAAACACGAATAATTAATTACTTAAAAACTGGTGGGAATTATGTATATTCTGGGCTTTCAGATTGCCAGCAAACAGTAAGCTAGTTTAACTTCCATTTCCAACCAGTCCAAACGAGTCTGTATGCAGAAAGGGAAGGACTAGCACCTTATAATACCAGTGGTCGATCCTTTCACCTGCAGATATCGCACACAAGGCCATAAGCTACTTTAGGCAGTGGCCGGGATGCATCGAAATATTGGGCCAAGTCAGTTCCTATTCCTAAAGCACCAAATAGTGTTGAGGACACCTGCATCTATTCACTCGATGGGCAGTTCATTTAGTTCTGTACTCCTGGGTACTTGAACCAACTGGGTCCCTATAAACTCTTGGTTCCTCATCTACCTTCTTCCATCCTCCTAATCACTAGACTTACAACTCATGTGAGCTGGATGGATCCCACCCTCTTGACTTTACCTCTTTAGCTCCTAAACTCCATGGACTACAAACCGTCCCTTGATGGTATTTATTTCTGCAATGTCAGGTAGAATTCCAGGTATTTCTGCATGCCACCGAGACAGATTGCAGTATGACACATGCCTTTGTACCCTGATATCTTGGGATTTGCAAGGCAGTTACAGGACAGGAATAATAGCAAGGGGCTCTATCCTCAGAAAGGATCTTTAGAAAAAACAACAGCAAAGAATTTGATGAATTCATTTTTGATGTAACAATGTACTCAGGTAAGCCTTTCAATTTTGACAAAAAATATGCACAAAATTGCAGAATACAACAAAGAACTGCTTCATAATAATAATAATAATAATCATAATAATAAATAATTTGAACTGTAATACAAATATTGCAGTAAAACAATATGTAGATGGTATGTAAAGAAATAGTCCAAATATGACAAATAAATACTTATGTTATTTTTTAGTTTGTATCTTTAATTAGGAGATTTATTAAGCCATACTTATAAAATTAAACACGCCTTGGGTCATACTGTTTCCAATAACGGTCATGTATTTGGGGGGGGGGGTATCCGATGAATCCAATTATGTAATTTATATATCTTCATCTGACCTAACTCATAGACCACTTCCAAATGGTGCATCTAGACAGTAATGTTATATCCCTTTGCATACCTTATCAATAACGTGACAACATTTTTTCTGCTAAATTCTTTTATATTCCTTTGAAAACCCCCAAAATAAGACTGGGCTGAATCAAAGGAACAGCCAGTCCATTTTCCTATCACTTACCCCAGTAGCTAACAACTAAAACAATGTATAAAAACAGAGAATCTGCTTTCAGTTAGGGATCTAGTTCTTAATTCATTGCCCTAAGCAACATTTAATAAATGTCTTATCAAATCATTTTAAAGCTTTTTTTTTTTCCTTCCTATTGTTGGACTTTTCTTGAAGGTTTGTTTGTTATCATCAAGCAAATTATTAAAATGTGTTAAATCATCTGTTAATTTTACTTTGCTGTTCCGTGTAATTTAAGAGACTTAAATAATTGATTATTAAACAACTGCTTAAAATATGCTACATTACATTTGTTAGAGATCAGCCAATGATGTATGGTTATTTTCCTTGAATGAAGAATTACCAATCCACATAAGTGCCAAAAAAAAAAAAAAAAGAAGAAAAAAGAAAAAGAAAATACATTTACTTTATCAGCTGCTTCACATATATTTTCCCAGGTCATAGACACCTCACTATAAGATTAATTTCCAATGTCTTATTATCTAGGCTATCTCTATTTTCCACTGATGCCTAAAATATTCATATAATTTCGTATCTATCCCTTTTAACCCATTAGAGAATTAATACCTCATAGCCAAAAGTTGTTTTTTTTTTCTCTTCATGTTCCCAATAATAGCATTTTAAATTAGAAAAATAATGGCCTCCTTTAACTATTCTCTTTTTTAAATCAATCATCTTAGTAGAGACCTTTTCCCTTGCTAGATAAATTCTTTGAGATTATTAATTTATGCAGACAACAATAATGAAGAGCTGCACCATTTTAATTATATTTATTCTCCCTAAGCAACTAGGCAGTTAATTGTTTGAATTACTAAGTTAAAAAGAAATGTTAAGTAAGAGGAACGCCAGCATTGCCAGTGACTTCAGTGGGAGCAGTACCGAGTTCATAACCGGCCATTTAATTGTAAAATTCACTCACCAGGCCTACGATCTTCTTAAATGCCACTTAAAAGCGTTTAACGGGCCTTATGCACTGTACAGGCTTTGAGGCGACTTATGAATTTCCGCCGCAAACGTTGCATTTGACGTGACTCTAAAAGGTTTTTTCTCCCGTTTTGGGGGAACAGCTATTCACCTGCTGCCGTTCGGAAAGCTGCGAAAGACGCGGAGGCCTCGCCACCGTGGGAACACGCTGCCGAGGTCGGTGACGCTCATCGGATCACCGCGCTTCCCAGCCTGCGCGCCGCCGAGACAGATTGCAACGCGACACACGCGTTCATACCCTGATATCTCGGGATTTTCAAGGTGGTTACCGCGCGGGAATAAATCGGGGCTAGTTTTGCAGTTCCATATGCTCATTCATACTACTTTTTTTTATTTATTTATTTTAATTTTAGGATCTTATCGCACCACCTGTCAGCACACTGATCCCATGTCCTCCAGACACCATATGAAGCTTCCTTATTGATATCATTGAATAACTGGGATAACTCCGGTGGTACTTGTGCACTTATGCTTTGCGTTAACTTATCCACAGGACTGCGTTGTCACTTGACTTACAAACCGCAAGTGCTTTGGGGACAGGTCGGTCATTTAGCATTTATTTGTTGAGTTCCCTGGAGAAGTTGGTTGGGAATTCTCTACCACAGTCCTTTTCTTTGAAAATTTAGGACTTTCTTCAGAAAACTCATCAAAAGAACAATTTAGTACTACATTTTGCCTTTTAGGAGAAATCTCTTTTCATTAAAGATTTTCTGTGGCTATACTGGCATGTCTATTAAAAAAGATCACGTGATAGACTTATATAAGTGCCCGATATAGATCTGGCAAACTACATTTCTGATATCCTAAGCAAGCACTGTGCACAACAGGTTACTATGAGGGTATTCTGCTTTCTAGTTTATCCAGAAAAAAATTGAGAAGGTCTTAGATATTTCACTCTGGATGATAAGAGAAATTATGAAATTTCTAAGCGACATGGGGTCAAAAATCATATATTCAGTTATAGTTCAAATATAATAACATTGTAGCTTGATTGAGATGTATTGGAATTACTACAGTACGAACCATCAATAACAGTCATCAGTTTAGCTACCAACTTCAAAGGTTACACCTTTTCAAAATATTCTTGAAGTGAAAATTCAGATATTAGCTTTCATCTGTAACTGAACCTCCCAGGAAGAGCCATAAACCCTGTCCAACACTATCACAACTTGCTAAACAAATTCTAAAATATTGTTCCTCAAACTCTAATTTTGGCACTGGAATAAATTAGACATACGCATGTTTTTGGGAATGCATTGATAATTTAAATGCTACAAATAGTTGCATATGTAAAAAAGATGCCAAGGAAGAAAAAATGTTACAATCCTCAAAGACTTTACAACCATTGATCCAAAATGCAAAGTGCTTGGCAACTTGAAGGATGAAGCTGTGTTTACTAATTTTCAAGCTGGGAGGTTAAATAGGAAGGAATCAACTCTGAAACATATGTGAGCAGTCTGGCTTACCCACTTTTGTAAGTCCCTAAACAGCTGGTGTGGAGAAAACCTACTGGTGTGTGCTGCTGAGTCACTGATGGGATGAGAAGAAACAAAGTCAGTGTTAGTTTTCAAAGATCTCATGACTGTATGGAATAAAGCATTTCAAGAAAAAATATCCATGAAGAAAAATATCCAGCCTTTTACTGGAAACAAGAATGATTAGGGTTTTTAACAGGAGACACGGCTTTAATTATCCATATTGAGTGACTGAAGTTAATTTCTGAAGTCCATGTTAGTAAGTGAATGGGTTTTAGAGGGGCTGAGAACCCCTATTTATATGGACATCAAAGAAAGATAAAAGCCTGGTATAACTGGCAGAGACAAAAGGAAATATGTAGGGAGAATATGCATAATTTACAGCTTTGGAGGCAAGCAAGGGGAGCTGGAATTTGAAATTCAGCAATTGTACATTTAGAGAAAAACATATTAAAGAAACAAGAAGCATTGTGGTACAGTAACAGTCATTTATTTGAACTGATACACAGGGCCAAACCAATACCAAAGACGTAGGCTTTCCACAGATGAGGCAGAAGATGACCAGAGTGTGTAGCAGAGGCCTAATTCTTCACTATCTAGCACCAGGTGGATTTACTTTAGGAGAAAGAGGTCTTAAAAAGTGCCAGTTTAATTCCTGAGAGCACCTCCACCAAACACCAGTGTAGAGGAAGGCCAGAGCTAACTGTGCTTCACCACAATCCTAATGAAGGCAAATACAGAAAACTAGCATGTTTTATGCACTGTGATTGGTTGCAAATCACTGGAAAAATACTGGATCTGCTTTCTTTTTTCCCCCTCAAAATAAGACCTTCAAAGCAGTTGTTTTGCTTCTGTGACCTCAATTCCCAGCACGCCCAGACAGAGTTACCACCACCAAGATCACAAGTGCAACTCCTGCAATTTATTTCCCACCATTGCTCTCAATGCACTCTATAGCACATAGCAATGAAATCCAAATTTTCTATATGATTTCTTTAGATTCAACAGTCTCCTCCTTTACGCTTGCCAAGTGGTATGTTCTTCCTTCTTGCTTACCTTCTGTCTCCCTCTCTCTAGCTGCTGCTTTCTACTTTCATGTCCCCGCTGTTGGTTTGCTCTTCCCGCATATCACTTCTGGGACATGCTACACTTCCTCCACGGCTCTACAAATCCCTTCCTCCTTACGGCCTATTCCTTCTTTCTCCCTACACTCTCCTGCATATTTCCCACTGTAATATTAGTCTGAGTCATAACAAAGAGCTACGTACTCCAGTAACCTGGGCCTGGCCATTAGTAGATGCTTAGAGGAAAGTATGATAGAAATAGCCCTTGGAGAGACAGTCCTTGGTAGACCTATCTTCCATATGCTTCCCTAATCATATTTTGAACTTGCTATATTCTTGTCTTCCTGAAACAGCACGTGTATGGCAGGATTCTGTTCTTTCGTTATTAGTAATTGTGTATTTTTAGGATTCCACCTATTTTATCCTTTCTTCATAGTTTATTTTTCAGGTCGAAGAAACCTAGTCTATTTAATCTTTCCTATGATACAGAAACTGGCTTTATCAATCTTTTCTACTTCTCTATTCTCTTCAAATTGGTGTCCCATGATTTCTGACCCTGAAACACATTGTAAGATTCAAGATATTGTTATTTTGCATTTACACCCTGACCTATTGGCATTCTCTGTTTTATTTGCTTAATTATAATTATGATACCACCCACAATTCTGTCAATCTTTTAGACCACACTTAAACATTAGCTATTGACAATCAGTCCAAGATCACTGTCATGGCCTATTAATAGGTACATAAGCCCAGAGCCTGCTGATTTATACCTTCCATTTCTCCTGGAGTTTTCAGAAAACAAGATTAAACAGGAAAGATCAGAGATAAGAAGTTTGCAGAATATTTCTCCCCCTCAAGACATTTCATATAGCTTCATTCTTCAGTTTTCTCTCTCTAGAGAATCATGTCTTCCTACATTCACTTGCTCAATTACAAACATAATAGTTTCTAAAGCGTTAAGATGAAACTATTTTATCACTGACTGCATATAAGCGCTTATTGCCTAGCTTACAACAGCATTTACCACACCTGAGTTTAATTCTGGTGGCAAAAACAGCAACAAAGCCTTTAATTCATAACTTTGAGAATGTCTTTTGAATTAGGTGTATTTGAAGTAGGCAGAATTATAGAAAAATTTAGGTTGGCAGGAAGCTTTGGTGTCATCAACTCAAACCCTTTGCTCTAAGTAGGGCTAACGTCAACGTTAGATCAGGTTGCTCAGGGCCTTGCCCGGTTCAGCTTTCAATGATTTCCAAGAATGGAAATGCACAACCCCTCTGGGCAATTCTTCTTTCTGTACATCTACCACAAATTTCCCTTGTTGTGATTTGTGCCCATTGCTTCTTATCCTTCCACTCTGCCTCTCTGAGAAGAGTCTGGCTCCATCTCCTCTCTAACTCCCCAGTTAGGTAGTTGAAGACAGTGATAAGATTCCCCCTTCACCTTCTCTTTTTCAGGCTGAACAAGCCCAGCACCCTCAGCCTCTCCTTGAACCTCATGTATTCCAGCCTTCTAAACCAACTGGACTTGCACCAGTTTGCCCATCTCTTTCATGCTGGAAAACCCAAAACTGGGCAGTACTCCAGATGCAGCCTCACAAGTACCAAATAGAGAAAAATAATAATTTTCCTCGACCAGCTGGCTACTTTTACTGTACTTTTGCAGCACACAGTTAGCTTTCTTCACCACAAGGGCCCAGAGTGACTGTATTCAATTTGTTGTTCACCGGAATCCTTGGGTGCTTTTTAGTAAAGCTGCTTTCAAGCCAGTTGTCCCCCAGCCTGTAGTATTGCACGGGGTTAACTCCCTCCCAGGTGTTGGACTTTTCATTCACTTTTGCTGAAATTCATGAAGTTTCTGTCAGCCCACTCCTATGGCTTGTCAAGATCCCTCTGAATAGCAGCCCTGCCCTCTAGTATATTGACTACTGTCCTCAATTTGGGGTTGTCCATGAAATTGCTGAGGGTGGTTTCTCTCTCATCGTCTAGGTCAATGATGTGAGTGTCAGTGTCAGACCAGGATCAGCTCCTAGGGAAGGTCACTCATAACTCTCCACCAGGAAGTCTTTGACCCACTAATCACCACCAACCTGTTTTTTAAACAGCTTGTATTCCACCCATACAGTCAGTATTTTCCCCAGTTTGGCTACAAGGAAGGTGTGGGTGACCATGCTGAAAGCCTTGCTAAAGTCAAGATAAATTATACAATCTGTTTTCCCCTTATCCAGAAGTAATCATTTCATTGTAAATAGCAATCATGCTGGCATTTGTATATCCACGTTGGTTGTTTCTAGTCATCTTCCTGTCCTTTATGTACCCGGAAATGGCTTCCAGGATGACTGGCTCCATAATCATCTAAGCAGCTGAGGTGAAGTTAACTAACCTGTAGTTCCCAACATATGTATAAGAAGGTAACTATTTCTCTGTCCTATGAAAACTTCTATGATTTAAAAAGGTTATCAACAATAAATTGCCAATAGGTTAAGATTAAGAAACTGATTTGAGATACATAAAGTAAAAACATATATCTTTTTTAAACCTGGTTTTGACCAGGATCTAAAAGCTGATATATGCTTCAACTACCAACCTATTGTTGGGCAAATCTTTCTCCAGATCTCCTACTGAATTTCTTCTAGTTCACTTGGGTGCTTTTCTCTATTCAGCAGGACACATCTTTGAACCCTGGTCTCCAGCATTCCCAGAAAGTGAACAAGGACAAATTTGAGAAACTATGGAAGAGTTCAGGAAGCATTTATCTCATGGGAAACCGCATCCTGGAGGTGAGGATCCTTCTCCATGGAAGTGAGTATTTTTGCTCATGGAAAGACTTTGCCTGAGGATTCAGCATCTATGACAAAAAGTTCTCTCAGAAAATCACATCAGTCCCATTAGTGAATAAAATTCCAGTTGGGACCTCCATGTTTTCCTGTTACTCTTTTTCCTTATATTACTTCCTCACCTGGACAATGGTAGATGTGTCCATTAGAATTCTTTATTTTCACTTGCTTAACAGTAAGTGCAAAATGGCTCTGAACCACTTTTTTTTTTTTTTTTTTTTGATTGTCACAACATTGATTTTACCTGCTTTATGTCTGGATTGCTATTTACATCTGGGCAAAGATGAGATGAATACCAACTTTTAACTCCAGAGTTCTAAATCCCTGACACAGAATTAAACATTTATGTCTATTTGAAAGGCAGAAAAAAAGAAAGATCCACCTTACAAATGGGCTCCTGAAGTTGAGTTAAAGAACAAACACCACTTTGTACTTGCTTCTCTCCTAATCTCTGATGCTAAAGTATTTTCCTAAAGAGTTTCTGCTATTTTCTTTGCAGATCCAACAATGCCTTATTTACTAGCTTTATAATGACTACCTGCTGCTTTTTTCATTGGATTGTCTCATTTGCAACAGAGCACACATATTGCTTATTCTAATTAAGGCTAACTGAAGAACTATACATTTTCTGTTTGATCCAATCTGGTAATAATCAGTGCAGTTGACCCCACAATGGTGTACGTGGTGCAGCACCTCTGTCTCCAAAGGTGAGAAGAAAGACAGTGCTGAGATGGAGGGAGGAACTGCATAAGCATGGAAGGAAAAATTACAGGCCTGGAAAAACAAGGTCATGCCAGACCATCACACATTTTTAGAAGGCTTTACGTGAACAGCCAGGTATTAATGCTATAATTCAAAAGAGTGCTTTCTTACAGCCCACAAGCTCAGTAGTAAATAACTATTTCATCCAAAAAGACAAAGCTTTTCTTTTTTCCTCTGTCCTCCATCCAGAGAGATTCAAGGTCTATTTCTTGAATTGCAGCATGAAGAACATTAAAGATATCAGTCAAAGTGAGTAGTCTGTACTTTTTGCAGGAAGGGATATTACATGCGGTAACAAACTTCTTTGAATGCTCTTTTATGTGTGCCATGCAACTTTTTGACGTCCACCAAGGGCTTTATAGAACTGCTGACTTAAAAACAGAAAATAAAACCTGCCAAAGGCTGCATTTCATGGGTCTGTAGCGTATTTACACTCTTTTACCCTTCCTCCGTTAAGACTGATCACACCAACCCATCCTGCTCAGTATCCCATGTATGTAAATCAAGAGACAGACAGCCTTATTTACACACTAAGACAGAAGAAAGTATTTTCAGCCTAAAATGGGGTTGTTGTCTAGTGCATAAACTTGAGACTACAGGTTTCATTGCAGTCAGCGGTAAAAATCCTGTCTTCAATGACAAGCCGTTTGCATGCCGTTTCTCACCACCTCTCCAACGACCACTGCGCCTCGCAGAAGGGAATCACTGTATAGGTTCTTCATATTCACTTCCTTTTCACCTTCTTGTAGGAATCCTAAAGTAACCTGGTGCACGTAAAGATCTTAATATTTTCCTCAAAAAGCAAGCAAACAAACAAACAAACAAAAAAATCCCAGAAAGCTACAGTAACTGTCCTTTTGCCTGAGTTTCTGCTCACAAACTGCTGACAGAAGTGGAAGAATGAACTAGTAGACGTCTCCATGGAATGGATATATGCACATGCTAATACTGGCACAGAGCTTTATGGGAAACTGTGGCAACACATTATTTTGTGAGCTGACAGTGTCAGATAATCTTGGATAGTCCTTGACATCACAAGTCTGACCTGAGCTCTTATTTTTCTGAAGGCAGGAACCTTCTCCCAGGAATTTCCAATTACTCTCCAGATGACTCCAGTGCAACCCTGCTGTCAGAGCCGTGAGATCACCCCTTGCTGCCATGGGCAGCCCAACCTGGGGCCTCCACCCACACCCGGGGACACAGGAACTTCATTTAATCACAGGCCCTTACCCTCAGTCTGGGCCTGAGCTGTCAGGGAGCAGCAGAAGAGGGCTGTTCTGCAAGACGAGGGAATGACAACACAGGCAGGGACATCTCCCTCACTGACAAAAACACAGACAAGACGAGCAGAGCAGATCCCATGGCAGTTAACAGTCCAGTGACCTTCAGACTTCTTTTGACAAGAAGTCAGGTCCAAGGTCAATCCAGGAAGGCAAGCCAGGCTCATCAAGGAGCAAGGCTGGCCACAGGCCAACTTACAGCATACCTTAGGGAGGGCTTTGAGCTTTAAGGGATCTTCTGAGCCAGCAGGTGGTGGGTTCATGACTGAAGGTCCCAGATGAAGCTGGTCTGGGCAATTATGGCCTTTTGGTGCACTCAGGAGCCTGACATGCCTTGGGAGAGGAAAGCTACTACCTAGCCTGAATATGAGTAAACAAATTGACCCATGTGTCATATTAAACATCAACAGAGAGTGCAGCCTTCTACATGACCCTGTTTTGACTAGATCTGTTGATGCTGGACTCTTCTCTAAATAATAAGCCTGCAAGGGATATCTCTTAAAAGGTTGTCTGCTCCAATGCCAGGTGTGCAGTGTCTTTTTATGAGTTGCATATTGTTATCTGTAACACCTTCTCTGCACTCTAGGGCTACATGGTGGTGAAGGAAAAAAAAAATGTTTTAGGATGATAGGGGGAGGAAGACCTTTACTCTTTCACTGAGCAGGATGAAGAGACAGTGGACTCCAGGCTGAAAGTCAGTTTTGAACATCCTGCCTCCTCTTGCCACAAATAATCACATCATGATTAGATTTGAGTTACAAAAAATTGGAAAGAACGTGGTCCTTAGAAATATAAAAAGATGTTGATCTGCAGAATTGAGGAATTTAAATTTTGCCTCTGAAGAACGGCTGTAGGATCACTACCAGAATACTGAATCCAGGAGTAGCACCCTCCCTGGAAGATGAATACATCAGCGTTATGAAAAGGTCAAAGGAGAGCCACAAAAATAATTCAGGAATTGTAAAACAGCCCCTTAAAAAGCGAAATTTCAAAAGTATGACTTGTTAAGTTAGGAAGTGAATCAATCATTGCATAGTATCAGAGTTGGAAAAGATATCTGATAATGGTGACAGGTCATTCATTCTTGCTGACAAAACTAAAACCAGGGTCAATAACTAAAAGATGCAATTTTTCTAGCAGTCAGAACAGTTAGATCAGCTTATCAGGAAAGAGGTGGCCTTGGCTTTTCCTGGAATCATTAAAGTCAGATGAATTATGTTGCTAAACGTCATATAGAGATTATAGAAACCAGATTAAAATTTACAGGTTGCATAAAGGAAATCTGGATGATATCTAGACCAAATGGTCATACCTAAGCTCGAACATATGAATAATAGGACTCTCGTACATTTGTTGCACATTGTCTTTTTCTCTTTTTTTTTTTTTTTTTGTTTTTTGTTTTTCTTCATGAAGTATGCAACAACTCAGGTCATGGTGCACTGACAAGTTTTTGTTTGCCCCTGGTTATTGTACCTCATGTAGTTTAAACTGGGTGAAGTTCAACAGGGCTACCTCTGAATCTTAAACTTTGTAAATATCTGATATTAGGAGAGTATTTAATCAAGGGACATATTTAAGGGTTTTGAATTAGCATGGTGGTAATGTTACAAAATTCAGAAATATTCAAAGTCTTGGCTCAAGTGGTGACACCGACAGTGACAGGCTGACAGGTCAGAGTTTTAGCCATTACCTGGCCTTGGACAAGAGAATACCATTAGGAGATACAAAGCAGAAGAAAAATCCCCCCCCCCAAAAAAAAAAAAAAAAAGAGAGAGAGAGAGAGAGAGAAATATGTGGGCTAAACTACATATACTTTCTTCTCTCTAAGTTCCCTAAGATGTGAGATAAAATATAGTATCTGCAATTTGATCAGCCAAACACACCAGAAGCTTTTTGGTGGTTTTTGTTCTATGTTTTTCGATCAGATATTGCTGTTGAAGGTTCACCTAGGGCATAATCACGTAACCATTCCGGATACAAGATGTTCCAGATTCGAGATGTTACCTACCCGTGCTGTTCATTAGCATCTGTCAGACATAGGTTCCTGCCCCCCAGCCAAACTCCTGGTGTGCCATAATGCCCTAGTGCAAACCCAGTTATTGCCAACAGCCTTCAACAATGGTGTGAACTACGGCATAGAAGCAGACTACGAATATTCGTATTGTCCAGCCATGTAGTTTGGCTGGAGAGAAAATAACATATTAAACCCCTTCAGCCAAATGCGCCCAGAAGCACCAAACTGCCTGTTTAGCTGGCTGATTGGAGAAACAAGGCTTTCAAATGACTTGATAGCCACTAACTTACACTAATTTAGGGAGTGAAACCTAGCAATTTACAGCACTAAACATTAGGACAGGGATGACGAATAATCTGACTGGAGTTCTAAGGGGAATTTCTCCATTTGGAAAAAAATAATAACTATTCAAAACAGAATTTGGCAGGACATTAGAGTTAATCACCACTATTCTTCATATAATCTTTAATGATCACAAACAGTCAGGACCTCCAATTTACATCTCATTTACAAGATGGCATCTTTTAGCAGCATGGGACTTCCTAACACAGTCTCAACTACTAAATGATTAAAGACTTATTCTTGCAGAACCCAGATTTTCTCAGTCTAAACTTACTTACATCTGCTGCAATTACAACATGAAGATGTTGTATAATCTGTTTAGCCTGTACTTACAGAAAAAACAAGGATGTGTTTACACTTCATGAGGTTTTTTTTTTCTTCCCTTCAAGAGGGTAAAATTGAACCTTATGAGGAAGAACAACATTCTCTGTTTTTCTTCTAGTAAAACGCTATTAAAAACACCATGCTTGCCTGTGTCTCTGAAGCACTCTCCAAAGAAGCAGATGAACAGACCAGATGTACACAGCTTGTCTGATACCTTGCTGCTTCAATAATTTTCATTATAGTAATTGTTGCTTAATGCTAGTATAATTTGTTGCTCAAAGGAAACAATTTTTATTTCCTTTAATGTCATTACAATGATTTCTGCTCTTTTCCTGAACAACCTAGGACCTTTCCTACCCATGGAACAGCTTGGAGGTGAAGCTGACTTTAAGAACCTGAAAAGAAGCAAGAAGGCCAGGGGCTTCTGCGCATAGAGTCACCGTGAAAAACAATTAAAACATGTATAGCTACATGCACACACAGCTTATGTTGTGAGTCAGCAGACCTCAGCAACTGGCAGCTGTTGGAGTAACAGTCATATATTTATATGACATGTGACTCCTTTACATTGATGGCTCATTTTGATTAATAATGGCAACTGCTAGAAGCGCTATTTGTGTATAGGACACTTTCCACTAAATAATAATCTTATGTACATGAGACATACACATGCTTTGTAAACATGACAAATATGCTTAGGGAAAAAAGGACTATATATGTATATATACGTTGCATTGACAAGCATTCTTTTTTTTAATACTGTTCTTCTATTTCCAAAAATCACTCAGGAGGTTCTTGAAGAGAGTTGTGTAGAAACAATTTATTCTGACTATGTGTCTAAGGCCATTGCCTTGCTGATCTTCTATACAAATAAGCAGTCTACTCATGGAACAGTAACAGAATGAAAGCAACCAAACCCTCTGAACTGGGAAAACATAGATATACATGCCTAGATGCCAAATCTTCCTTGTGGCTGTAAAGGAGCAGCTTACCAGCCTCTCCTTGTCCACCCAGGGGAAGGATTAGAGGAACTGCTTGTCTCACCTGTTTTCCTCTGTTTCAGTTTAAGCTCTTTTCAGAGTTTCAGAGGCCGACTTGCATTCTCTTCTTTCAGCTCATAGCATGAGGATTTATAAGAAGATACTAGTCTGAGTGATCGTGTGGTTTAAGGACCAAATAGGATTTATTTTCTGATTTGGGCAACTCACCTTCCAGGCACAGAACTTTGTTGTTCCATGACGTTGCCTAGAGTTTGCCTGTCACTGCACAAAGCCAATGCTTGCTCTGGACAAAGGTTAATGAAACTGCCCCCCAAAAATAAGGGAGTCCTGCCATATGCTTGTGGGACTTGTTCTCTGCTGTGACTTTGCAGGCTGATGTACCCCTTATAGGCTCTGTCTCACTGACAGGGAACCAGGAGAGATGAAAGAATTAAGAACTTGAGGATATATTATATTATCTATAAGATTTATATTATATATAAGACTTATACTGCATATAAGTCTTAAAGATATATTATAAGGGATCTACCCACACTACTGGCCATGTGGCACAAGCTGCTTTAGCCTTCACAGAACTCTCTTAAATCTCTGCTATCTGCGAGGAAGAGAGGAGTGAGCAAGCAGCTCCCTTCCCAATACAACATTAAAGCTGCTTAAATCCATCCCTGTTCCTGTTTTTGGTTAACCTGACTGCTCTGCTTGGTGTGCCTGGCATGCATATTTTTCCGTTTCCATATAGATGACTTTCAGCACTATGTAAAGTGTAGCCAGCCCTCATCACCAGTCAAAGGATAAAATGAGCTGGGACCCCTCGGGGGCTAGACATTCTGCATAAATAGAAAATCATAATTGTTTAGCTCCGTCACTTTTTGAAGGAATCATTTTTGCAGAAATTCTGCAATACCATGGTTGTTACGGAGGCAGTGCATACGTTACACGTTCCTAGAGGAAGGACAGGTAATTCAACATGGCAAGCATCTGTGGCACTGAAAACAAGATACACATGGACATGCTATAATATGTTTTACAGAGAACACCTATCCCCAAAACAGAGCGTTTTTTTTAACTTTCCAGCAAGACTAGGTCCTAAAATCGGTGTGCTTTCCTTAGAGGATCTATCTTCTGCAGCTGGGCAGAAAGTGCTAACAGTTTGGCATTGCTTTCTTTCTGTCAGAAGATAACACCAAGAAAGTGCTGCTCTGGCTGTGTAGTTGCATGAGAGAAGAAAGATATTTAGCTAGCAATGGCCCCATTTGTTGGAGTACGTCTTTGCTGCATGCTAGTACAACAGCCATCTCTCAGCACATGACTTGACACCAGTTGCAATGCACCCACTGGACACTGGTCCGTAAGAGAAATGGGAAGTCTGAGTTTGTCAGATGAGAAACTTGGAGATTGGAGCAAGGAAAAGCAGAAAGGAAGGTCCCGAAAAGGAAGAGGTGTCTGAGACAACTAGGGATAGCCCTAAGAAGAATGACATAAACTTCCTGCTAATGGGCAGTTTCGACCCTTTTTTTTTTTGATTCTGTAGTACTGAAAGTATCACACACTCAACAAGAGATTAAATACTCAGTGGCAGAAAGGTCCAGCAGCAACTATTAAACACGATCGTCTGGATACAGCTTCCAAACTTCTGCTCACTGTCAAAGAGACAGTATGGGGACTAGGTGGACCTCTGATCTGCCTAGTACAGTGACTCATATGTTCTCATAAATAAGCAAAACTCATCCAGATAATAGCAGGCAGTACATTGTCATTTTTATTTGAACTTCACTAGGAAATTGGCCTGCAAAGCACAAATTTTATTACGATGCTGTCTTAACAAACATTCTTGAAAAAAGTAAAAAAAAAAAAACAAAACACAGTCCCTCAAATGCAGTCAAGGTCTTTCTGCACTATCAGAATGCAAATAAGTGCAAACTAATAAAATAGATAATGTTGAACTAATCTACTGCTGCCACACAAACTAACATAGCCACAAATACACACTCAAATAGCATGTTTGGATCATTTGAGATCTCTCCTATAAAATATTTTTTCTGCTCTTACCCAGATGTATGTTTGCTTTAGGGCTTTCCTGTGCTCCAGATTAACAACATGAGAATAACAAATATGAATGTTATTTCCAAAGATTAATGTCTTTAGCCTATAAAAGCCATGAACTTCAAAGTTAATACTGACTTGACAATCTGTCACTTACGGGCTTGCCCTTTCCCCTGTTACTAAAAGAAAAGCACCGTCTCATCTTTAGATATGGGATTTATCTGGCTTTCTTAGTGCTTGGCGAATATTTCCATTATATAAATAGCATTTTCCTACACAAATATTGGTCATTTTTTGGTTCAGTGCCCGGAAAAGATATCCCCCATAGCTCTCTGATCTGCTTAACAGGTGCTCTTTTAAGCACACTACCCTCTTTCATCACGCAGTAACCTTCAATAAATCAGGATAATTTACAATGTAAGTTCTGCTCACAGAAACCTACCTCTGTAACAGCGAATTCCAATATGATGTGGCAAAATTCTGTTAACCGCAGTGCAACAACGTGGATCGCCAAATTTGAAATGAATGAGGCTTGTAATGCCTCAGGCATAACATTTTAGTGGCTGAAGAATTTGACATTACATGCATTTTGAGTATCTATAATCCTATAGTTATACTGACAGCAAAGAAGCTCTGCTGAATAACAGTATCTACGGACAGGAAATTATTAAAATACTCTGCACATATAGCATGCAGCAAGCAATGTAAGCTTCAAAACTGGATCTCTCTGCTACATACCTGTAGCATGCAACTGATGGAATCTGTGTTTAGCTGACCAGGTTATTCTGTATTTTCCTGCTAAGACCCTCAACAGCTTTCAGAGTTACAGATCTCAGCTCTTCAAGAAATGAGAATGACTCCATGGGATTGAGTTTTCTTTTAGGCACTCCGATTTCAGTGAGGAACAAGTACAGTGAAGTCCCTGCAGTTGGAGCTGGTGTAAATGAAAGCACTGTAAGGCCATCAGATTCCGTGAAGAATGGAAATTATTTTATTGAAAGGAGAACTAGGAAATTTCCATCAGTTCTGTAACCTATATGAGGCTCAACTGTTGCCTCTACTCATGTGAAAATAACTTTAGCACACAGATTCTCTGAGCAGTACGATTCTGTTAAAGTGGAGTTCATATTTAAGGACAAAATAGAATTGTGCTGTCCCAGAAGATGCCTAGGGCACAATTAGAGCTATTAACATTTTTACCTTCAGAGCAAGTGTGAGGTAACAGAAAAGCTTTTATTCCAAAACACTGAATTTGGATTTGGAAGCTAACACCAGAATTCATCCCACCTAAGGTTAAGGAACTGTCTGAAGTTGCTGGCGTGAGCATGTAGGTGTACTAAGCTATGGACATTGCAGAGAATCAGGTCCCATCAAAGGAGGATTCAACCCACCTACTCTCTCCACTCACTGCAGAGGGAGTCTAGCATGACTCCATGCTTATATGAGATGCCTCATTTTTTGTAGTTAGCAGGATTATCTGTTTTCATATTCAGAAAAAGTGCTTAGGGTCTTAGAATTGGAATTAGGCAGCTGTGGGCTTCCAGGGTCCAAAACCTCAAACCGAAACGCACTATGTAGTGGTCATCTAACCATGGCAACACCTAGAACTTGTGAGCAGCATCTGTTATGCTAGAGTTGAGAGAGTAGGTGCACATAAAGAGAGAGCAGCTGCCTTTGGGTTCTGCTGTATAATCTGCCCCTTTCCCTTAATGGAGACTTCATCTATCCTGTGGGCTTGCAAGAACTACACCAAAGAAGATGAGAAGCAAAAGTCCACTTATATTTTGTTTTAGACCTCATCAGTATGTTAAAACCACATCTCTTTTGCCTAAAAAGGCATAACCAGGAACATCTCTGCATACATATCTAATTCCCAGATTTAATTCATCCTGCATATTCTGCTTCTTCCTAAAACAGAGAGTGGGGCTGAGTGAACAATGCAAACATTAAAAATGAGGGTGCCTTGGATTCAGTAGTGTCCCTGCTCATGTAATGAGGGATTCACTTCCTATTTCATTGAGCTTTTTCACTGATACTTAGACCATATATATATCAATTTGTGAAAATGTAGTGGATGATGATAAATAATAGATATAGTGTAATTAATGTACAAGACAAGAATTTTGCCACCACTTCTATCTGGGATAAAACAAACAAACAAACAAACAAACAAAAAGAAGTCCTGTTGCAACTCAAGTTGAAAAGCTACAGCTTCACTGTAGGAATTGTCACTGCTGACCTCCTCCATGAATGAGGACTCAATGCAGACACAGGCATTTTGGTGGATTACATGAGGAATGAGAACAAATGGGCTACTAAAATAGTGCTGAAATGAAAAAAAAAATGAAAAAAAAATCTTACCTGTGAAACAGTGACAGAATGAAAGCAACCAAACAACAATGAATTAGGAAAATATAGATGTGAAAGTCTGGAAATAAATCTGTACTGTCAGTGAGGAAAAATACCAGTCTGCATCAGGACCTGGCATACCACCATGTATATAGCAGCCCATTTCAAAAACCGCATCTTTAGGTAGAAGAAGACCAGGAAATGTTTCTATTAAAAAAAAAAAAATACATGATCATAGAAATACCAGTGGAAGAAAGATCACTGGACTCCAGTTCAACCTCACTTTATTGTAATGATTGAGATTCTCCCATCTTTATTCATTAAGGATGAAGAGGACTACTCTTTCACTGACATATTCTTGGTGGGGTTTGCCTGATGATTCATCTGCAGAGATGGATCCCAGAGATGTACAAACTGCTTCTGCGCTGAGCAGTATACTAGGCAACCAGCTTTGATTAAAGTCTCCTTTCATTTTCGTTTTGCCACCACATACTGCTGCTAACAGTGTAATAACAGCTATTTCATAGAACTGCCATTTGAAAAATAATCAGTCAAAAAAAAACAAAAACGTGTTTTTAAGCAGTGTTCACAAATGTTCCAGTGGCCTGTGCTTGAACTCAGTGACCCATTCTGAAACTGCTCATGAATTCAGTGTTATGTTTCAGATGCCTGAAGAAATTCCTCAAAGTTGTGTTTTAGCCAGGTCCCAGCGCTAAACATGCAATTCCAATTATTAAATTAAAAATAACTGCTTAGGAAACAACTGAGTAAATGATATAAGAAGGTCAACAAACCGTCTGAATCTGGAAACTCGTGCTGTACACAGTGGGGCACGTCCCTGAATCGAGTGTCTGGTGTCACTGACCTCAGTGTGGACAATTGCTGCTAAGCTCACGATTTTCCCCAAAGTGCTCAGTGATCCGGGCAGCGACGCTGCACCTAGAGGCACTGCTCCTAGATGCTGCGTCTGCCTAATGGCAAGCATTTGCAGACTCCATAGGTTTTGCACCACACTTACATACAGGGACTTATAAGAAAACATCGGTTCACACGCACGCTTGCCTTAAGGTAGCGGTAATGCTTTCCTTTTTCTCCTCATCCTGTCCTTTGCAGCTGTTTGTCAATCAAAATTAAGTCATACCAAATTACAGGATTGAGCGAAATCAGAGTGCTTGTACGGATCAGAGAGCAGGCTCTAAAAGCCCACAGCAGCTTTGCTCGCTGAAACAATATCGTGGCTTGAGCAGCTGCACAATTCAAAACTGTTCTGTTTCATTCATATCCACTAAATCTCTACAACTACAAGAGGCAAGCTGTTAACACCGTGCCATCCTTCATCCTACACCAAGGCACAAACATTAATCTGGGGACTGATGCATTTTACCACGGGTCATTTGCCAAATTATAAATATTTGCAGATATTTCGATAGCAGCGGGTACTCTTATAACTGACTGCTGCAACTAATTTGAGAAGAGAAATATATGGAATTGAATTTTGTCTGTTAGGATAGGATCACATTTCATCAGCAGTATAGGGAATAGTGACTTACCGGACAAGATAGCTAGATGGTGCTAAAACATACTTGTTGCAATAGAGTTTTACTGCTGGTTACACGCTTTGAAATAGTGTTTTATCTCTGCGAATGCCTATAGCTACAATATTTATGTACGCTTTCATACAGTGACTCCCTGATAAAATTTCCTGGTAAGTCTGGAAAACTTTTTTATTCCTATACTAAAAATGAGCTATTTGAGACAGAGAAGTGAAGGGACTCAGATCAATCAGATTTCTCAGATGAGTATGTTTGGCACAAGACAATTCCTCCTTTCTAAAGTTTGCCCATCACTGACGTACAGCTTCCTCCGGGGCCAAATGCAGCAACTTAGCAATGAACCATGCTAAACAGAAATTTAGATCTGAAGAAAATGGAAATTCAGGGATTAAATTGAATGTATGGTATAAAAATACAAAGTAACCAAGTTCAGAGCATTTTATGATTAATAAATACAAATTTAAACCTCTGACCATTCCATAATCCTGCATTCATTTAGGGGAGAAATGGAGAATGAGTTTGTAAGGAATCTCAGATTAATTACAGACAACACTTTTTTCATTTTACCAATTAAACACAAGTTTAATTTTTTCCTCATTAGAGGCTTTCTTGGGGAAGGCTGCTTATCAGTATTTTAAAACCAATGTAAATTATGTAATTAACCTGAAAATGAGAAATATTTGAAACAATAAAATAGATTTATTTGCATACCCTACATTCATTCTTGTCAAGAATATTCTTTGATAAACCCATAGTAAACTGTTTCTCTTGGCCTACAAATTAAGTCAGTCTCATTACTTACATCACCTCCTGCTGCAAAGCTACTCTACATTAATGAATTAGGCCCATTTTCTTTCTCTAGTATTTTCATATGTTTTTCATTATAAATGGGAACATAAATATCTCTGATATTTAAGAGAACTCAGTTCACATTGAGAGCAACCCAATTAAGTGACCATATCTCCAAAGGTTCTTCTAGGGTGGGCAGCGGGTTAGGTGACCTGCTTCGGGCAGTGATCTTTTCACAGCGTGATCCCCATCTACAGCTGTTGCACACATGAAAGATTGTGCTGTTGGAGCTGGAGATTCACGGATTTGCGTGCTTCATGCTGCTGTCGTGCACAGCCCTACCCGTTTCAGCTTTCACCCCTGTGAGACCTACTGAGCTTAGACAGTCCAGAGTCCGGACCCATGGCCTCCGGTTGCAAATCGTTGTCTGAGAACTGCAGACAGGTTGTCATTTTTAGCAAGGACTGTTCTACTTGGTGGTTGTATTAATGTTTTCTGTGTTAGGCCAGCTTTTATTTGTCCGAATAGTGAGGACATGTCCAAAAACCTGCAATAGTAACTTTAACTGCGGAAAGGAATCTCTGTTCTCAGACTGAATATGTTTATATTGAACTGACTTCTCTCATCTATCAATCCACCAAGGTCAGGCTGGAGCAGACCACTCCCATAAGAGAAGGGGACAAAGTAATTTCTAAACCAGCTAGTGAAGTGTTTTCTCTTTGGCAGTGGATAACAGCAGCTGCTTCAGGGGAAGATGTGAATGCAATACGAAATTATGAAGCTTCTCCCATTAGGAAGAGTTTTCATTGTGTGTCGAAGTTTCTTGTTTTTCTTGTTTTCAGTCTTTCTTGCTTCCATTTCCCATATAAACGTCTACATCGTTACAGAAGCCTGTTAAGCCTTCCCAGTCTCGGGAACATATCGCACCGCCAGGTACAGACAGCTGTGTGCCAGGTCCACCCACGATCCTCGCCAGAAACGCATGAACCAAATCCAACCCAGAAGCTTTTCAAACACGTTTAACGTCCTTGCTCTCTCAACAGGACTCATTAGCACCGACACAGGCTGGCTTCTGGGCCAAAACAGCCTCGGGTCCTGCCAGGTGGGTGACGGATGGAGCTGGCACACCGTCTGTCCCACGACATTTGGTGTCTCAGCTTGATCACCCTACTCTTCCCTACTGCAGGTAGAGTTCCCTGTGCTTTTCCCTAGGGAGCACACACTTTCCTCCGTGGGTACTAACAAATGCCACCTTCAGGCCAGAGGCCAAGGCTAGCAAATAAAACCCAGGGAATTTTACAACCAGGGTATCCACTTGGTCACCCATTTTTTAAACAGAAGGGACTGGCAATACAGATCTTTAGATGCTGATTTCTCCTTTCAGTTCCTGCAGAGATTTGGACTCCAGGCTACAGATTTCAGGAGGAAATTTCTGCAGGTGACAAAATGCTCCCTTGTCATAACATGACTTTTTTTTTTTTTTCTACAGATGATTAGATGGCAATTTGGCTAGCAGATGCTTAGAAACAGGATCTCACAGATCAGCAAATCTTGCCTTCATCCCCAATCCACACCTGTTTTACTATTGCCATGATGAGTGCTCAACCTGAATGTGATTAAATTTAAATACCTCCCTCAGGTGCTTATCAAAAAAAAAAGAGAGAGAGAGAAGTAATGCTCTGGCTCAGAATGGGGCAAATTGAGCTGTAGGAAAAGAGCATCTTGGCTTTTTAAAAGTTCATTTGTTCCTGCTGTTTATACCTACCTGAAGACACATCACCCTGAGTTTCTGACATCTCAGTTGGTGATTTCTTTAAAGATCATGCATTTGGATGGAATACAAGCAGCAATTTTTGTGCTTTTGCATAAGCTTGTCCCTAGCAAGAAAGGAAGGACATAAGCCCTATTACTCTGTAGAAAATGAGCAGTAAATAAGATTCCTGTTTTCCAAACTTTCAGATAGCTACCAAGTTCTTTTACAATGAATTGAAGGTTCATTTTGGAGAGCACTATATTCAGATTTTTTTTTTTCCTCAGCAGCCACCATTTTAGTCTCAATTTTGAATTGGGATTGCACTAAAAATGTGTGGTTTTCAACAACACAAGAATTTAAGCTATCCAATAATTACTGAAAATCAGCTGTTCTTGTCTAGTTTGGTGCTTTATCCAATAAACTGTTTGCTTTGGATTTTATTAATTGTCGTGGCTTTTCAGAGAAGCAGATGGATCTGGAAACCATACCTTGGCCCCCAAATCCCAGTGGCATACTTACAAAAGTCATTTCTTTACATGTTACTAACATGATCTCATTTATTATTTAGGTGACATCTAGATACAATATATTTATTATAAACAAGTACTATGTGGTGACCATGTTTTACTATGGATCAGTTTTATTTGCCTGAAAATTTGATTTCCATTTTCCTGGGAAGGAAATGGACTGGGAAAAATAACAGAAGTTTGAGTTAAGGAGGTCAGAAACACACCAGAATTTGTTTTTTTGTTGTTGTTTTCTTTTCCCCTAAACAAATAAAGCAAGTCTGTTCTCCTCCGCTTTCCTGATTTCATTACAGCAATATCAGAGGAGTTACAGTTGTATTAGATTGGAGTAACCAAGTGGTGAATTAGGTCCTGTATGTTTCATTACAGCAACATAAAGCAGATGCAATGTTCATATGGTTCTCTGATAACATGATCAGCGAAAGAGAAAATATATTCATCCCCGTAGTTCAAAAATATCTAACTAGAGAAGGAGCGGTTACTTTGTGGTGCCATATTTATTTCCCATCAGTGACATCTATATACACTTCATATTTGAAAAACAGGAATTGACATTTGTAAAACTGTCGTCACCGTGAGCTCACTTTGCCGTGTGATTTCTCTCTCAAGTATTTTCAGATAACACATCACTGCATTAGCTTAGGCCATACCATGAAAACATGCCTTAATTTGAATAATTTGCTCAGCTTTTAGGTCAGCTAACTACTAGAACCATATTTACCTAAAAATTCATTTGCACTTCCAAATTTATCAGCATGTGCGTATGAATTCTTCTCCTGCTTTGTCAGGAATTGCATATAAACTTGTATGACAAATATTTCTGCAGAACATTCCTTGTCAAATCTCAGATAAAACATTCAGTCCTTATCCTCCCTTTCTGCTCCCTGCTTTTTTGGTCTTGTTCATTATAGGGCATTTCTTGGCATTTTGCAACCATGCCAAAGCTTGCATTATTCTGGTCACCTCCTGACTTTACATTCTCCTTTGGTAATTTCTCCTTTAGAGTCCAAGGATTTTTTTTTTTCCCTATCCTCTGCTTGATGGCATTTTGGATTTTCACAATTTTGATTTAGTATCTTTGTGCACTAACTTACTTATATACTCCTGGCCTAAGGAAAATGTATAAACTCCATGAGGCAAATAGCTGAGTTTTCTCAATCTGAAATTTCTGCAAACTACTCCAAGCATGAGAAAAGGTTGGGATAAAGAATGAAGGCTAAGAACAAGAGAGTATGAATCTTAATATAAGAATTATTCAGCTGGAGAGTGTCAGATAAGTAAAAACGTCTCATATGGGAAGAAAAGATTAGAATTGGTATAGTGTGATGTTTATAAATTTCTGGTTAAATATTTGTAAAATATCCAGTAAACAAATTGTCTGATAGAAATGAATAAGCAAATAACAGAGCCGCTTGGAAACTTTCCATCAGTGAAAAATGCAGTTTCCATATAATAACCTTTTCAGTGGAAAAATTGCCTGTGAAACTGACATTTTCCATTAGAAAAACATCTAAAGTTCTGTTTATTAAACTGACTGAAATATTTTTGAGTCAGTAAATAAATAGATAATCTAGAGAGATATCTGCTGATATCACGGTCTACCACTCTGAAGATCAAGATGAGGTATTCAGTAGAGTAACAATGATGCTTTTTTTTTTTTTTAATATAACGCCTAAAATATCTGAAGAGCAGAGGGGGGAAGATTTTTAAAACCCTTTGGATGAATTGCTGAACTGAGCTATCTGATCAAGTTGCAACAACTGGGTCCCTGTTATCCTATTTTCTCTTTTCCCTCTTTCTGTATTGGTTACAGCAATCTACTTGCCTTGTAACCTCTAGAGAACTTCACACACTGAGACCTTGACCTAAGCATTTCCACAATCTGTAATAATTATGTATCGCACACACCTTTATGCAATGCTACATCTGTTAAGACATTAAAAAAAAAGAAAATCTTTATGGAGAAGGAGTCATAGGGAGCTTTGCAAATTCATTGCAGACAGACTCAGGCTCTTTCTGCCCAAGTCCCAAGCCAGCTGGGTGGCAGCCAGGTCTTCCAGAAACTACACCTGCAGCAGTGTGGTGCTGTGCTTCAGCTAATAAACTTTATCTCTCAGCAAGATAATTAGCCCAAACACAGTTTTCCACTAAGACATCTGTACAACATCTACACATCTGGACTGGATCCATCAGGAGGGAAAACTGGCCCTTGATGAAGCATGGGTTAAAAATATAACTAATTATGGATCCTCTTGGCTTAAACCACTGGTACTTGGTGTGAGAAACCTGAGAACAAAGGCAGCTTTTACTCTGAGGACAAGTAGGGTCCATATCCACCAGTAATTTAACCCCCAGATAAAATCTTTCTGATCCGTATCTCCCTCTTGTGCTAAGCGTGGATGGTGCACATGCCATTGCCAAGCTTGGCAACATGACACGCTGGAATAGGAAGGACATGCTGGAGCATAATGTCTGTCTGTCCTTTGGGACACCCACGAGGTAAAAAGCATTACAGCTGGCAGTACCTGAGAGATATATAAAGACATCTTCCTCCCTGCTCAAAGGTCTCTTAAAGATGAGCAGGTTTTAATGGGTTATAATGTGTTGCATGATTGGAGAGGAGGTGATAGAGGCCTGTCATGTCTGGATACCACTTCAGAAAGTCCCTTTAACAAAAAGCCCCGGAGAAGTCAAAGGGAAAAAAACGCTTCCTTTACCCTATAAATATTTGGTCATCTTTGAACAATAGGAGATTAAAGTATTGTTGACAGCTCAGCAACCCACTCTTTTCTTAGGTTTTTGTTTCTGTAAACCAGTCATTTACAGTGTTTGTACAGATAGAATGTTTTTTTCCCACAATAATAAATACACAAAATTATACTTTCTCATCAATCTAGTGAAGTCTGCTCATCCTGCTTGCAGCTGCACAATGACCTTTTCATGCTGACTGAGTAATGTGTCCCTTACATGGTTTCTAACAGATATAGATTGCTTACCTTCTCTTTCTGCTCGATGACACGCTGATTAATAGCACCACGAGAACTACCGCCTTGTGATCAATTAATCATCTGTCATAATTGTTCATTGGTTAAATAATTATTAATTCGGGGTGCTTGTGATAGTGAAGGTTGACAGTGTTAGAAAGGAGAACATGTTCTTTTTGCTTCACTGGGGAATTGGGCCTAAAAACTTTATAGAAATAGATAACATGTCAAGGCATTTTATTCTTCTGTAATTTGGATTCTAATACCTGATTTCAGGGAATGTATCAAAGTATTCATTAGATGTTGGTTGCCAAGGGAAATTGATAATAGGAAAGCAAGTCTTTCTTGTGATCACGGTTAGAAAGCAGTCCCAACCATCTCCACCTCTGCTGCCCTGCTTCAGTAGCAGGATTCATGAGTAACATTATCACTCTGCATTGGCTACTCAGTGGCCGATGCCCAGTGAGTTCATCAAATCTACTGTCTCTTGTTAGTTATCAGTGAACACATACTGCTATTTGAAAACACAAAGCTCATCACAGGTAACAAGGATGAATTGCGTCTTGACATACCCCCTTTCAATAGTAATCTTTTCTTGATCTACAGGGAGTCTCACATGGGGAGGTGTCAGGACTCACTCACTGCCTTTTTCCCTCTATTTCTGGAACTTGATTTTTCCTGAAGAGTTTTGAGTGCCTACCTAAAGTATATTTGAAATTGGGGTACATAAAAGAGGAAAATTCTGATTAGGAATCATTATACACCCAAAGACTCAGAAGAGAATAGCCAAACATAGCATGGATTAGTGGAGAAGCATGCCAAAGGAGAACCGACCTCACTACATTTTCCAGTTCTTAAAATCCAGACATTTCTGAAAGTCTAATAGTACTATGTAAATACAGTGATATCTGAAGCAATGAAGCTACACATTGATGCTTACAAACCCAAAAGGTTTTACATTCAAAGTCTCATTTTCTTTAGGAATTGGGAAAACCAAGACCACTTCACAGTTTTTCAGCTTGGTTCAGAAAAAATAAAAAAATAAAAAACAAAAAACAACCTCAAATTTACTTAATAGGAAAAGCCATTATACCACTAGTTCTTCACTTCTAGTTTGAATATATACCACAAATACAGAGCTTGCAAGCAGAGACAAATAAGGTTTCAGAATAAGAAAGCACTGTGGTGATACTGATTATGAAGACGGTATTCTTTGTACGGATTGCTAGTCCTGTTCCAAAGGACTCCTAATTCTTTGAACATTAGATATAGAAATATAAAATGTTAGAGCTGGAGTACTGATTCTTTAGTCTACTCTGCATTCCCAACAAGAAAGGTAGGATTCATGAGACACAACCTAGACGTCCACAGTAGAGTTACGGGACTACGGATCTAGGAGGAAAACAAGGTTCAGCTGGTAGTCTTCTGACATGAAAGTAGTTCACATGATCAAGAGCTAAGTGATCAGTGCAAGAGAACAGTCCTTCTAATATACCAGACCCCAAGTTTCTTCCCTGTTCTTCCCCAGTTGTTGGAGAAAAGATTGTGCTGAAACTTCAACAGTTTGGGTTTGGTTTGGGCACTGACAAAGAACTTGAGAGTATATCACGTAAACAATCATCACTTCTTTTTCTTATTTAAAGAAATTGCTAAATACACCTGGCAAATATACACACAAACAGAACGGAAGATAAGTTAAGGAAATATTTTAATGTTCATTAATTTTGTTCATATACTTGGGAAAGACAGAGAATCATTCTTTGGCATATCTAGCAATGTTCCATTGCTTTCCAAATTCTCAAGATTAATCTTCAGCTATTGTACTTATGAATAAAATACCTAAGGATAATCAATGTTTTGATATCTCCTGCATTTGCAGAGAGCCTGAAAACACATTTTTAACATCAAAACTCAGGCGTCTGTGGTGACATTTTAAATGAAGTCATTGCATGATTGGATGAGAAATAATACTGAAAAATAAAATAAAATAAAAAATTATGAAGCTTTTTGGTCAATCCATTTGGGTAGGCATTTAACAGCATAGGATGGGGTCATAGAAAGGTGCAGGTGTTTTCATTTTCTTGAATAAGAGCCCTCAGCTTCAAGATGTGAGGAAAAGATGCATTAACGAATGCTACTACAGAACAAATTGCCTCCTTTCTGAAAGCCTAACAGATTATTATTATTTTGATGCATGCATATAGCATGACTTGTATATTATTTTCTTAGTAAATGATGTGAATTGGAAAACAGCTACTTTATGAGTAACACTGTTGTTAAACTACTCTTTCAAATGATAATGGTTAGTTTTGTATTTAATGACAATACTTAAATGTAAAAGCAAAGTGGAAACCAAATATTTGTTATGTTGCAGTTGCCTCTTGAATAAAAGACTGTTCTTAATGATCAGCTTCAGAATGACATGTATGCAGACACCAAGCTTTACCAAAAAATAATTCAGCATGATTAATGGTCTTCGAACAAAGCAGTTAATGATGTGCTTTCATTAAAGGTTAACCCTCAGGAATTGTGGGTCTAGCTGTCCATGATTCCTTCTTTTCTTTACATTTATCTCCAATAGCTGACATTTACACTACCACACATTTACTCTAGAATGGACTACCCTGCAAAATATGAATCCAGAGTCAAAGCTGTATTTTAAATTCCTCTGCATTTGGGGCAGTTTCCAGATTCACTCCAGTTTCAAACTGTCTCTAGATTTCATTATAGCAACTACTTTCTTTCACTCTCTGATTTCCTTTCTTTCTTTTCTCCTGACTTTTTTCACCTATAAATTTACAAGCAGATGTTGGGACATTATGCTAAAGCCATGCAAGTGAATTAATAAATTAGGGTGCATTTGCTAAGACTATATAAGCTGTCACAACAAAGTTCTACTGGTCTGCAGAATTTACAGAAGGAAGGGGAAAAAAAACAAAAAGAAAAGAAAAGAAAATCTTCTACAGAGGGTTTCTGTAAAGCCTTAAAATAAATGAAGTATTCATCATGTTTCCCCTCTTTATCTACAGAATTTGCTTCATCTTTATTAAAAAGTAAAGCAAAGCCAGCCTCAGATCCTTAGGATCTTAGACTTTCTGGACCTCCCAAAACATTGTAGCTCTTAAACTAGTAATGCGCCTGTAAGCAAGATTCTCAGATTTCTTATTCTGATCTCTCCTGTGACCTTGAAGAAATCCTGGAAGGAAGATACTCAGAACAGTTAAAAGATTCATCTCATCTACTCAGGTGGGTTCAGAGGCACCTTAAATACCGCTTACCAAGAAAGAGCGAGAAGCTGAATTGTACCCTGAAAATCCTCTCTTTTGACTACTTTACTTCTGATTTAAATATATATGTATGTATATATTTAAATATCTACATTAGGTGATATGACTCCATTTCATTATAATGTCATTCTCTCCTGCCATGTGGGATGATAGTTTACTATTTAGAAGCATGCAGAAGTGTGCTTGAATACATGGGAGCATCTTTACATGTTTCACCTAAGGATCTTCAGGTCATGCTATTTTATCCTCTGCTAAATATAATTTAATAGATAAGAGCTTAATGCCAGATATAGTTCACCAATTGTTTGTTTGCCAATATATATTAATAACCAATTATTGTAGCTGATGTTGATGGTAAATAATTTTGTTTTTTTCAAGGGACAAAATTTCCTGTGAAATATTTTATTTTTTTCCAGAAAAAAATGGGGTATTGTTTACTACAGGCTGCAGGTCACCCTTTCTCACCAAATTAACATTCAGTAACATAGTGGTATATGACATTGTGAAGCGGTGAAGTACAAGAGTAACAGCAAGGTCCACCTGCTCTCAAACTCAATAGCTTGATATGAAATTGCTTTACTATATTCACCATAATGGACCATCAGATCACACAAAAGCGGTTTTGAGACGCCTGCATTGCTTCTGGCAGCCAGCTCCTTATAAATAGGTTTATAGGTCACTCAAACATTTCCATATCCTAGTCCACATAGACAGCTGGAATTTTATTTCAGCATAGAATTCTGCTATATTGCTTGTGCCATAGAGATAAAAACCTTTAAAACTCCATCAGATACTAGATGTAGTGGGGTTTTTTTTCTTTTTTTTTTCATTTTTCAGGCTTACATTTTCTGGACAATTTACCCATCTGTTCGAATGCTAGCTCTTCAATATCACCTTAGTATCTGTTGGCCACAAAGATTATTCTTACTATTTATTCGGATAGCTAAACTTAAGAGCTTCTTTTCATGTGAGTTGTGTCGATGGAGAAATATCAAATATTTCTCATTTCTTAAGGTCAGATAACTGTCACTTTCCGTCTGCAGGGTAAGGTTTATAGGGAGAAGTAATATCTTTTAGTGGACTAATAGATATAACTGGAAGAGACAAAGTAGAGTTTGGACACACAAAACATTCTTCAGAGAACTGTGACCATCACAACACTATGTTCTGCTTGCAAAAATTCACAATTATTCAACAAGATGTATTATGTAAATTGGTACATTAAGTTTATGGTCAGGGCAGAATTCCCAGAGTTTATTCCCTCAGGAAAACTTGTTCCCATTACTGTTTACTGTGCTTGAGCTTTCTGCGGATCTCCTTGCCAATAAAAACATTTTCACCAGAAAGCTAGTATAATGACAATAAACAAGGTTAGAAAGTGAATTCAGGAAAAAAATAAATAAAAAAGAAAGTAAAGAAAAGCTTGAACTCCTATTCACCAAGCTCTAATAAATGCTCAGATGGTTTGAATCCCCTTTGCACTGTTAAATCAATGCAGTAAGTGACAGAGGACAAGAGCGAAAATTGAAAGACATCTCTACAGAAGGAAGAGAGCACATAAAGACTTAATTATCTCCAAACAAGAATAAGTGGACATGACTAGATAGCAGTATTTATAGTGTTACAGCTTTGCAGCACTGTAAGGACTAATAACAAAACTTACTCTTCTTCCAGCCAAATTTTCAGCCCTTGTGGAAGTGGCCTGCAGCAAGTAAGTAGTTCTACTTAAAATCCTCATGAATAAACTGGTAAGTCCCGACACAAAAATAGTCTTGGGCATCTCTTTGGAACTTAGGTGGGTTGTAGCCATATATATTTAAATCTGTGATCCCAAACCCTTTGAGCAGCTATTGCCCAGCCCTGGAGATCCCCAAGTTCACAGACCCACAGTCACCTTCTCTTTAAGTATATGCAAAAATGCCACTATTTTTACAGGACTGAAGTTGAAACCCCTTTGCATGGGGGGTTTAATGCTTGATTATAAACACTGGATTCTAAAAAGGGAGCACGAAATGCTGTACTGTCAAAGCCTGGTACCATCAGAAAAGGCATAGCTAGGTGCAAAATACTATTTTATAGCTTAAACAAACAGTTTTATTATTAAATTTATTTTTGAAAACCTCTCATTCATATCTCTCTGTTCATAAAGAATACAGGTGTTCTGATTTTTCTCATTTGTTTTTCTAAGTAAAACAGGTCTTCCTGGATGATAGCATAATGACTGTGTGTTAAAACCTCCATTTTAATAATCTCATTTGTGCTAGTGTTTTTGTCTGACAACAATATTCAATATTTTGTTCTACTGCTATAATGAGATACTTCTGACAATCTGGACTATCTGAGAGAAAAACTACACAACAAAAACATTTCAACCTTTTAAATAAAAATTTATAAAATAACAGCAGTAGGCTATACTATCACCTTTAATTAGTTTAGCTTTATTTATTAGCACCTCCTCGAGTCAGTCAGCTAGAAGTCAGTGTTAACGTTTCAAAAATAATGAATGAATGGATGACAAAATATGGAAGCAAAGCAGGCTCCAGCTGAGTTTTACACAGACGCTGACAGGCTGTCAGAAACTGTCATTTTGGGATTTCTAATAAATAAAGAACATTTCCAGATAGCTTTATAAGGGGTTAGTTCATTTCAAAAGTGATGGTTGGCATCACAACTGCTTTGAGAATTCAGCATGCATCCACGCGTCAGATAGGTGCATATGAAGCTTTATTATGACTGACCTTGCTGGTGCAGTCGATTGAATAACTCATTCTAGATAAGCTTTGAGTTTGGATGAGGGCTAGTTGGCTGCAATTCAATCTAGATAATATTGGTGGCTGGGAGGGAAGCAGTAAGGGAGTAGCTAACTTAACTGAAAGACTGTGACTACCATTGGAAAAGAAAGGGCTAACCCCAAGCCCATGGGCCATCAGTGGGTTTTTTTTTTTTCCTTGTCTTTTTACAAACCTAAGCAGACTTCAAACTTGTGGTCCCATCTATTAGTACTTTTTTTCACCTGAAAACAATTTTTTGACCACAGTGAAAAAACTCTGAGAAGTCAGATTGAGTTTTCCTCACAAAAACTGGGTGATATCACAAGTCTAAAGAAGATATAACTTTACAGATAACATGATGATCCTTGGATCAAACTGTTCTAGAGTGTCACTATTTTAATATTTCTAGGGTACTGAAAGTAAAATGAATTTGCCATAGTCTTAATTAATGGTGCATTTATTGGATTAGGATGATTCTTTAAGTTGGTTATTGACCCAGAAATGACTGAGCTGGAGGGAAGGCTTCTTGTTGACTTAAGTGTCATCATCTTGGGACTGACCTTATTAAATATTTTATTCAGTGTCCATGGCACAGCAATCAGTTTTCTAATGAGCCTTTACTAAGGAAAAAAATCAAACAAAACCCCCTATGAATTCAGTAGAAGATGACATCCAGGAAGTACTGGGTTATCACAGAATCACGGAATCTCAGAGTAGTTATTGTTGGAAGGGACCTATGGAGATAACCTACTTGCTACCTGGAGATCCAACCCCCCTGCCTAAAGCAGGGTCAGATAGAGCAGGCTGCCTAGGGCTAAGTACAGTTAGCATTTTAATATCCCCAACAATAAAGACTCGACAGCCTCTCTGGGCAAATTGCTCCCATCATCCTCACAGTGAAAAAGTTTTCTGCACAGAATCACAGAATTATTGACGTTGGAAGGGACCTTTGAAGATCGGCTAGTCCAATCCCCCTGCTCAAGCAGGGTCATCTACAGCAGGTTGCCCAGGACCACATCCAGATATCTCCAAGGATGGAGACTCCACAACCTCTCTGGGCAACCTGTTCCAGTGCTCAGTTACCCTCAAAATATCTATATATTTTTATATTCAAATGTGTTTCAGTTTGTGCCATTTCCTCTTGTCCTGTCACTGGACACCACTGAGAAGAGTCTGCCTCTGTCTTCTCTATACCTGCCCTTCAGATATTGATACACATTGATAAGACCCACCCTGAGTGTTTTTTTCTCCATGCTAAACAACCCCATCTTTCTTAGCCTTTCCCCCAGTCCCCTAATCATCCTTGTGGCCCTTCACAATACTGGAGAAAAAAATAAAACAAACAAAAAAACCCCTCCCTAAAATAAGTTTTGAAGTGGAGCTTGGTTAGCTTATAAGGAGTATGATACAGTCTGAAGTGGCAAGGGATGGGACTTCTCACTCATGAAGTTCTTCTCAGCACTAAGTTTCTCCATTGTAACCTCTTAAAATATAAGAAGCAGGGAGAAACACTCTCTTCCTATAACAAGCAGAAGAAATCAGATCAAGTGATTCAACTGGAGATGCCTCTTATCCATTAGGATGGTAGAGAAAAACTCTTCCTATGAGTGTTTCCTGGGAGATCCCAGAATAATGGTTCCACCAGTCCCTGTGGTCTGGAAAAAGTTAGAAACTCATGGGAAAAAAAAAAAAAAAAAAAAAAGAATTAAAACTCAGAGCCCCAAATCTGACTGAAACAAAATGTTTTTTCCAGTCCTAAGTAGATACACTGGGGGGAGAGGGGGGGAGTAGACACTAAAAATCTTCATTGTTACTCTACTATGTTACCTACATATATAGAGTTCATATCATTGCTACATATGTTCTATTGTTAGAACCAAAGAAGACCCAATAGCTTCCTTCAGCTTTCTCCCCTGCTTTCTGATTTTCTTTCTTAGTTATATTGCACTGTAGCAGGGCTTGGTCATTATTGTGCACATCCTCTTGTAGAGGACGTATGCAAATAGCTAGCAAAGGGTTTTATCAGTTGTTTTCAGATAATCTTTTCTGTCACAATGATAAGAATGAAAGCAGTACGGATGCAAAGCATGGCTGATGAAGATCTTGACCCTTCATTGGCAGCTGCAGATGCTGCTCCCAGACAAATGAAGCATAATACGCAATCCTCGGTATAATGACAAGGAAGCTAACAGCCCCTAAAACAGGTGCAGCAACAAAAGAAAGGAGATTTCGGCAGATCAGGTTTGGTTATGTCCTTGACCTAGAGAAATATAGGGCTGTCATGCACTTCTATCGCACACCGTGCCCCCCCAGAGGACCTGTTAATGTGAAGAATATTCCCGTTACCTGCGCCTCCTATGCTGTACGGCTCTTGTCACTGTCCTGGAAGACAGCCTTCAAACCCTTGGCCTTCACAGGAACACTGGTAGCTTCCACAGATCAAAACTCAACACTTTTTCCTGACTGACTGATTTTTCTGAAGGATTTAAAGTCCTAGGCAGGCATTATGTGGCTGCCATGCCAGCCTGCATTCAGCATCTTCTTCCGCATTTTACTCTAGGAAGTCAATGAGAAAGAATGAACCTTGGGGAAGCAGCATCAGGTTCATTTTATCTGCGTCCCATTTCAAGTACAAGTTTGGCTTGCCAATAGCACAATGGATTCAATTAAATCATGTGCTCTATGGGCTTAACTATCCCATACATGAACACGTGAATTATATCAGTTTTAAAACAAAAAGGAAAATATGTCAAATAACAATTTATAGACTTCCAGGTAAAACTGTGATGTTACTGAAAGGTTTTTAGTTGAGCTTGATTGACTAAGGAGGAAAATGTAGCTATTTGTTCTCCCCTTCCTTTCAGTGCCCTGCCATGCCCTTCCCTTCATAATATAATTTCAAAAAGAATTTTCATTCTCAAATCTGCCTAGTTTTTAAGACTTAGAGATACATTTATGAAAAGTTACTTATTTTCCAGGCAGGAGAATAGTTTAGGTTAAACTAGGAGCAAATGAAAATTAGTGGTTTTATTGGCATAAGTACAAGGTGGGATTTGGGTCCTGATTAAGACCTATTAAGGTACATATGCATAAGGTAGTTTTCTATGTTCCTTTTACAACCGATGGAGATCAAGAATACACTCTATATTCTGTTAATTGGTCACCAAGTATCACTTTGGGGTGAACTGAACTACTTTTCACAGTTCATTCAATTTTTCTAGACTGGCTATAATTCAGGTATCTTAATCTGAATCCAACCCAAAGCTTCTTTTGAAAACTATTTTTCCACAATGAATCCAAATTCATGGACTTTGAAACCTGAAATGATGTAAGCCTGCCATTGGGAAGGGGTCAGGAGGACTAGCAGATTTAATTGCATGCTGCTTCTCTTCCTCTTCATCCTGCCCCTCAAGACTGTTGAGATTTCTGGGAAGAGAAATGAGGTGCACCTCAAGATAGATGGAAAAAAGAGGTCAGCAACCACAAAATGAAAATGATGCAGGAAGAAATGTCAGAACCTAATAGAGATCTTGATGGGAGGGAATTTTGAAACTACAGGGTTCAAACCTCAGGACTTTCTCAATATAATCATCTTAAAAAGGATCACAAAGGGCTTTCCAGGTTTTGAAAATTAGTCATTTTTCTTCCAGTAGTGGGGAGAAGCAAGTTGAAAGGTACAACTCTCCAGTAGAGAGAAACTCCACCTCCAAGTAGGGTAGAAGAAAGCTTCTCCTGGGGGATGAAATGGGTGGATTCCCATTCATGTGTCCCCCACAGTGGCTGACCCAGTGACAGCTCTTCCTTGGCTGATTATGTGAGAGCATTCCTAACTGTTTCAAATTATGTACTGTTTGCTAGGTACTTCTGTATTGTCAAGTAATTTACCTCCTTGGTTTGCTCTTGGGTTATTGTCCACATTGTGTTAGTTCAGTTCCAGGCTCTTTTCTGTCCTGAACCAACCAGTTCCTCCTGCGATAACACCTGGATGAGATTCTAGAAATAGTTTTCCCCAAAGACCGTGTTCAATAGACAGCATGAATAAGACCACATCCTATCCAGATTTAGCCTTCCCCAAACGATACCAGCAGGCCTTATATGCATAAACATGCCTACACATCTTTATGTTATGCAACATATATCCTTGATATCATACTAAGCTGCAACACAGCCCTCACTTTATGTCAGGCACTTATGGACATAAATGTGGGCAAAAGGACAGACCTGAGTCAAGACCTTTGCAGACTGGACATGGCCAGCCTGCTTTGGAAGAACGTATCCCTGAGTCGTGTCAACGGAAGTTACTCTCCACTTTATTTATATGAACACTACTTCACGGGGGCAAAGGGGAAAGGCAGAAATGTTCATTTTAGTTAGGACAACCAATACTGATCCTCCGGAAGCCTTTTTTCATGTTATTTAATAATGCTCTGCAGCAGAATCTTAGTCTGAGACCTTGACGTGACCCATGATGAACAATGAGGTGTGCGTGATTTTTTGGACTACCCTCAGGGTTGAGCTGCTTGGCTTTTAATAGGGTCAAGGCAGACTTATAAAAGACTTTAATGTCTTTTCTATTTTGTTCTTATTGCCATGATAGTGGCTCTGTTTGATAACCCAATTTCAGAGCATTATCAGGTAAGTAGCTTTCATATTGAATTAGCAAACTGTATAACAACAGGACAAGAAAATTAATGCATGCTAGACAGCTCTAACAATGAGCTTCTGTGTCTTTTCACCACAAAATGACATCTGTGACCTTTCTCTTCCCTTTTCAGTACAATCAGTCTGTATGAAAAGCTTTGCTCTACTGTTAAAAATAGACCACCACACCTATTAAATGTTGTTCAGCAGAACATGCCTGTTGACCTTGTAGCAAAAAAAAAAAAGGTAACAGTATTCAGTTCTCTTGTATTTCTGTTTTCTTAGAAATATGTATAGAACTATATAGACAAATATAATATAATATAATTCTGTGTTCATGTTGTCTGCTTTTGCTTGACACCGGATCCATGATGATTAATACTCGATCTGTGCGCTGCCGCATCACACAGCCACACTGTTTGCTTCAGATCAGAACCAGGCACTTGACTGCCTTTGTCAAATTAGCACCGAATACAGAGTTTATGTCACCTTTGTGCTGCCCGAAGTACAACAGGGAATATCTGATCTGGTAAGAAGCCTCATGGTAGGTTGTTATCCTGCAGATATTTCTTAGGAGGCAGACTGAGTGCAATTCAGAGCAGCACTGTATGTTCCACGCAGGGATGCTTTTAACCATGTACTAATGCTAGATTTCCTGTATTGTTCAGCTAACAACCGCAGCGCTCACCTGTCCTGAACTGACCTTTAAAGATGCTTTCTCCAGTTTGACCTATGAGTTAAGTCACCTGTGATCCTTTAAAGTTCTTCCTCAAAATTCATATGTGGCACGAACAAGAAAACAGCCGGCAATTATACTCCATTGCCCTGAGTATCTTCTCCCTCTCTGGCCAGAGGAACAAAATCCAGTGTACTGTGAAGACACTGGTACTGAAGGCAAAGTTAGAGCCAGGCTGACTAAAAAGTTAACCCCTTGTGGGTAGAATTATCCTGCCTTCTTTCACACAATATAGGAGTTTTTTCAAATTGTATCCAGCTTTCTCACTTGGATCTAGGTACGCGCACATCTATATTAAGAATGTCCTGCTAATTCATTTAATCATTTAATAAGCCATTTAACAACCATAGCTGCACATTTCTTCATCCTCTGTATTTCTCAACCAAACTGCTTTGTAGGTGTGAAGATTTCTCATTTATAGATGTGACAGTTTCTAAAGAATGGGCACCTTTTAAGGTGCTGACTGTTATTTTATTAGGGGCTTTTTAGATTAATTATTAAATTAATCATTTATCATAATACTCACTGAATACTTTTGATCACCAGTCATCGTCCAAGGACTTGTTTATATGCTTCAGCTCTGATTCAGTGTGATGCCTGTCATATATGGTGCATAGTTTGGCTAAAGATTATTGACAGACTGTTAGCTACTGTGATTTGTCACAGCTACAGTAGTTTGCACAGAATCAGCATGTGCCCTTATCTATTTTATAAGTGACACTGACTGGGCTTGTGTGATATGCTCACAAACATATAAGTAATGACATTTTTTATAGAAAAATACGGTTTTGTTGGTAACAGTGACACAAAGTAGAGTAATGTCTTGGCTACTCCAAAGTTTTTGGCAAAAATCCCACTTCCTTTCCCAGTGCCAGGACTTCTCCCAAGCTATTTTTCTGTGTGCAAAATCTAATAAGTAGAAAATGTTCTTATTACAGTGTTGCTCCCGGAGATATGGGTCACATATTGTTCAAAAAATAGAAAAGGAGCAGGAACTGGCAAATACAGATGTTGACTGCATGACAACAGAGCAAGAAAAAAAAAATCTAAAGATCTGGTATGCACCAGAACAAGGAAAAAGAAGGAAAAAGAGGGAATTGGATCATTTTATAAGTGGCTGTTCATTCCTAAAGAAGAGAGTCTTCTTGTAATCCACCCAGCAGCACCTGCTTTTCTGTTTCTTCACCTTTTAAAGCTTGTAACCTGGTGCCAGGGCTGCCATACGGCTGTGGGCACTAATAGCATACCCTCTGCATATTATGCTTCAGGTTCATTTTCCAAACAAATCAAGCAGGGGCAGCAACACCACACTGGTTTGATGTGCCTAGGCAAATCTAGGAAATATTAACCTGAGATTAGATGCTTACTGTCTCTGAAGGATCTGAGCACCTTACCCATACGGATCCTACCCTTAGTACTCCATTCAAAGATATAAAAGTACTATAGTCCCCTTTTACAGATAGAAAATATCAGGACAAAGATTTCTAATTTCTAAGTTTGTCTGCTGCCAACAGACTACTAGATGGGAATTTGTATCTTGATAACTGTAAAAAGGGACCATGTGTGGGCCACTGAAATATCAGAAGTCTGTGACAAAGGCACACTAAACCTAGATCTTCAATGTCTTAACCATATGGTCACCTTTCCTCTCTCAGAAGTAATGGCCTCATTTTTGAACCATAGACACACTAAACCCATGACACCAATATCTACTGTGGGCAGAGATGTATGTTTTATATCAGCTGAATGCAAGAGAAAGTACAAACATAATTCTTGGTGGGCAAAGTTCTTCCACATAAGTATTACTTACATTTGGCTCACAAAGATGGGGAATGAGAGAATTTATTAACCTGGGGCATAGAAGGGAAAAGGAGTGAATACTCCGAATGTTACAACTGATGCCTAAACTCCCCAAATCCCTAGCTATATTCAGAAGGAAGCAAACTATAATGAGAATCTGCTTTTGATGCTGTTGATAGAGCCTGCTTTTTTGCAGTAACCCATTTGTCTTGCTCTGTTCTCACTGAGCTAAAAACAGGCAAACTACAGGAATGGATTTTTTAACAAGCTCTTAACAACAGAGATACTTCTTTGCATTTCCTGCTTGGAGAGTTTGGCAAACAGAGAATGGTATTACAAAATAGTGAACTGATTTAAGAAGCTTCTGAAGCTAAGCAATACAGAGTTTTGTTTGCAAACCTGTTGTGCAGGGAGAACAGCTATAATTTAGTGGATTACATTTGAGCCTAGGAGACAGCAGACTGCAGCTTGCTGCTTAAATCTGCCCCTTGGGAGCAACATGAGTTTGAGCCGAAGGCTAGATCCTCTCTGAACCTCAGTTACCTGGCTTGTCTGTTCAATGAGGAAAGCAAAGCTGTGATCTAAAAGCTCAATAGCTGAACAAGGCAAAAGGAAATCTAAATTGTGAACAAAACTGGGTTTGGCCAGAGATCTTCCACCTCTCTTCTCTTCTTCTTCTCCTCTCCTGAGTTTGAATAGTTGAGAGATTAGTTCCATGAAGAGAAAAAAGAAATGCCATCCCTAGAAGAGAGCTTTCTCTTTCAAAGATTCTTGGGGTTTCAAACCATTTGCAGTTTGGGCCTGAAAGATAAATGGAAATTCAGAAGTTCCCCAGGAATTTGCCAGTTGGGAACATCTGCCCCCTGGCTTGTTTGAAGTTTTGCTTTCACATGCAAGGTCAGCATTTCAATTAGAATCCCTATTTTCCACCCAATTTTTTAGCCTGTCCGATGACTACTCCAGGATTTCTAAGGACCTTCTAGTTCCCCAAAACTATCTTGCGCTTTACATTCACACAAAATGATGAAGGGGAGACTTTGCTTTTAGACAACTTAAGCAGTATTGGTAAAGAGTAATTATGTAAAATCAGTAACCTGGGAGATTCTTTAGTCATAGGCCCCACAGTATTAAGCCTCAAAACATTTTGAAACAGTCACAAGTTTTCTCACTAGAGTCTTCAGTTATTTTTTGAGTTTTTGCCTGTAGCTGAGCATCTCCCAGCTGAAGTGGAAACAAAATGCCACAACTACAGTAAAGCTCCTAGAAAACTTAGTGGGTCTGTGACATTCCTTCCTCCTCAGATCAGACAGCCCCATCAACAGCAAATAACTCTAGTCACTCTTTGGCAGAGTGTGAATGGCAGAGCTTAGAGGGTTGTGATCAGCGGTGCAGTCTAGCTGGAGGCCGGTAGCTAGCGGTGTCCCCCAGGGGTCACTACTGGGTCCAGTCTTGTTCAACTTCTTCATCAATGACCTGGAGGAAGGGACAGAGTGCACCTTCAGCAAGTTTGCTGATGATACCAAACTGGGAGGAGTGGCTGATACACCAGAGGGCTGTGCTGCCGTTCAGAGAGACCTGGACAGGCTGGAGAGGTGGGTGGAGAGGAACCTCCTGAAGTTCAACAAAGGCAAGTGCAGGGTCCTGCACCTAGGGAGGAATAACCCCAGGCACCAGTACAGGTTGGGGGTTGACCTGCTGGAAAGCAGCTCTGCGGAGAAGGACCTGGGAGTGCTGGTGGACACCAAGTTAAGCATGAGGCAGCAATGTGCCCTTGTGGCCAAGAAGGCCAATGGGATCCTGGGGTGCATCAGGAAGAGTGTTGCCAGCAGGTCGAGGGAGGTGATTCTCCCCCTCTACTCAGCCCTGGTGAGGCCACATCTGGAGTACTGCGTCCAGTTCTGGGCTCCCCAGTACAAGAGGGATGTGGCACTACTGGAGCGAGTCCAGCGAAGGGCTACAAAGATGATTAGGGGACTGGAGCATCTCTCTTATGAGGAAAGGCTGAGAGAGCTGGGCCTGTTTAGCTTGGAGAAGAGAAGGCTGAGAGGAGATCTTATCAACGTGTACAAGTATCTGAAGGGAGGGTGTCGAGAGGATGGGACCAGACTCTTTTCAGTGGTGCCCAGCGACAGGGCGCAAGGCAACAGGCACAAACTGAAACACAGACACTTCCATCTGAACATGAGGAAAAACTTCTTCACTGTGAGGGTGACAGAGCACTGGAACAGGTTGCCCCGAGAGGTGGTGGAGTCTCCTTCTCTGGAGATATTCAAAACACGCCTGGATGCGATCCTGTGCAATGTGCTCTAGGTGACCCTGCTTGAGCAGGGGGGTTGGACTAGATGATCTCCAGAGGTCCCTTCCAAACTCAACCATTCTGTGATTCTGTGATACTGTGATTCTCTGATACTGTGATTCTGTGATTTACCTATTGCATTCATCACAACTGCCATTTTCTGTAGAATAATTTTGCTTCGTTCATTTGTTTATTCAAACTAGTCCATATCAGACCAAACCGTAGACTTCCCTTATCCCCAGTACAGTGCTTTTCCTCAAGACTACACCAAACATTCACATTTCTTTGCAAGCTTATGGAATTTTTTGCCCTGTCTTATTGACCTTCCCCCCTGCCAAAAGTTAGACCGACACACAGACAGGAAGAAAGAAAGATTGTTTTGTCCTTCGGTCTATCTGTGATCTCCCACAAACCCATCTCTATCACATTCACTCTGTCATCCTATATAACATTCTTTCTGCAAGACTACTTGTAACTCCACTGAAGTAAAAAAGCTAAACCAGTGCACAAGAAGTATGGATGTTGCTCACAGGCACAGAAATTAGTGGTGTACACAACTGATCGTGTGGCTGTGTAGTTAAATAAAAGGGTCCTACTGTGCCTGTTGATTTTGACTCTAGGGAACAGGAACTTATTTCTCAGAGACTGAGAGCTCAAACGGTGAGTGGGGTTTCCATCGAGCTTAGGGTCAGAGTGGACGTGGCCATAATGATAAATTAGGCTGCTCCTCTGCATAACACTTGGAGTAGAATTTCTCTAGGGGAAAAGACTTCAGATGATAGCTAATTCATCACAACCTTACGTACAGTTTTCCAGGTGTTTAGTTACACTTGCAGATAGAAGGTGCACCTTGTTCTAATTTTGTCTAGCTTCAGCTCCCAGGTACTGCATTTTATTGTGCCTTTCTCTACTAGTTTAGAGAGTTTTTTGCTATCAGAGAACTTTTGCCATTGCAGGTGGTGCTCTTGACCTTCTCTTTGATAAAATACATAGTTTCAGCTGCCTTAGTCTTTCAGTCTTCTAATGAAATGTGCTCGTCAGTCATTCCTGATGTTGACTCAATCAGCTTCTTACCTGAACCCTTCTCTTCCCAGATCCTTTCACCCCCCCCCAAAAAAAAAAAATTCATTCACACAATGTCAGGATATTCCCAGCACAACAGAAGCCACTGGGAGCCCTGGGGAACTGCAGTATAACACTATCACTCTTAAGTACTGTCATTTCACCTGTTTACGAGGTTCAAGTCTCAGCTTCATGTCTTTGGATCTCAGAAACTTCACAGACAGAGCAGATCAGATTAAATATAAAGGGAAACCCCATAAAATTTGAGTTTTCTGATGGAAGTTTTCATCAAAAAATTGACATATGAAAAGATATGGCACATCCACGCTGAGAGCAACATAGATAGCTAAAGTGTATGGGGTTATTTATTTGCTTATTTTTAAGCAACCTGGCATACGTAGAAAATACTTAAAAGAAGTTTCTCTCTCAAGGCTCTTTGGGGACTATGTTGAAAGGCAAGAAAATCAATTGCTTATGTAGCAATAACACTTCATTTATGGGCATGGACTGAAGCACACACTTATTTAAAAATAAAAAGTGCTTCTATGAGGTGTAGGTGAACAAAAAAAGCATAAAATATTCTGCATCTATATAGCAATTTCTACGCATTGATTTCAAGCAATTTTAGAGTGATAGATAAAAACTCTCTATTACAGTGGGACGATGAAGCACTGAGATGGTTAATTATCAGAAATCCCACAGATTAAACATCTAAATTGACATGAACCTAAAGGTATTGAGATGAGCCTCTTGCCCTATTTACGTTGCTTTTTTTTCCCCTAAACCTACTAAACCTCTGAGGATCAGAGCTGGTTTAATTCCTTTTAAATTCAATCTTGAAAGAAGTTATTCCATAGAAGCATTTGTTGAATAATGTATTTGGATGAAGACTGCTCAATCAGCTCTATGAACATGCAATGTTTGAAACTGCATGTGACTGTACATTGAAAGAAGCTGAGTACCTGAGGTAGTTCATGGATTGCTCACAGCAAGCAATCAGTTATCAAGCCACGTGACAGCAAGGTATATGATCACAACAACATCAGTTCAATGCAAAAAGTGATTTTCTAAAGAAACCATGAAAGTTGATTTATATATAACTACACCACTTTGGCTGTCAACTTAAAAATAATGAGCCATCATACCAAAAATCTAATGTTCTGTTAGGAAAAAGCATCTTGAATCAGCTATTTAACTCTTAAGCCTTTGCTATATGATTTAGCAGTTCAAAAATGTAAAGAATACAGTGGACCTCTTCACCAAATTAAAGTATAGAATTACATTTAGTTAATGCCCCAGAGATAAGTGAGGAAAATGTGCTGCATATTCAGTAATTTTAGGTCATTTGTCTTTGTGTCACTAACATTTTCCATAAAGTATATGAATATCAAAACAAGGTTAGTACTGGAGGCTTTGCTGCTATTTAGTTTGCAATAATTTATATCACATTCTCCTTAAAATTCACCCCCAAAATGAGGAAGGCATTGGGCATGAATTTCTATCGCTAATGTGACTTGAAGAAAGATATGCAGTACTCTGAATTAATGATTCATGTTAGATTCATTAGAATCAGAGTAATAGAGTATTCAAACAAGAAGCAGTGATCCCTAAAGACAATGCAGGTCGTGGTTTAGCTGCTACAGGTGAGCGATAGCATATGATATCAACTCCAAAATTAGAAAAAGGGAAACAAGAAAAGGGAAAAGGCCAGAACTTTGACAGTATGTACACGAGCTTGTGTCCTGTAATCTCCGAAGCTGAAGGCTTTCTCTCTTCTGTCTAGCATGTCTGAAGACAGAGATAATTAATCGAGTAGATGACACCAAAACATGATGAAAGGGAAGAAAGTCCCTATGGTGTTCAGCTGAACAGTATAGATAGCCGAGAAACCTCGGCATCTGCCACCCTGAAGTCTGTGAGGTGATTCTTTACTGAGCTACAAAAGTTTAAGCTAAAATAAACCAAAATATAATGAAAAGAAATGACAGAAGAGACCAGCAATGCTCCCGGGGTAGTCTTGGAACGATCCATAGGTTCTCATTTTTGCTCAGAACAGCGGTCAGGACCTGGAGATTTTCACATAGGTGAAGATGTTCAAACATCTTCAGCTGAACTGAAGACTGTTAAGAGTCCTGTTCCTTAACCTGATAATTTATGCAGGCTTTTCTCTATAGCAAAGAAAAAAGGGTAAGTAGCACTGAAAGTTTGCAGAGGGTGAGTCTGGGATTTTCACCTTTTTCCTTTGACTCTACAAAGTGAATCAAGTCACCTTCAAGCCAATGAGACGCAGGAGGCCCAGGGACCGGGAAAAGGGAGAAGTTTTAATAGATGTCTGAGTGTCCATTACACTTTCAAAATGCTGAACTCTCCTTTGAGAGAATGTGCCTTGGTCTTATGATTTTATTTTTTGAATAATAGCAGACTGGTTGTAGTACATTCCAGGAAGCAGGGGACCTAAGATCTTAGCTTCTCATAGCTTCAAGGAATTTGAACCAACAGATCTCAGACATAACCTCTTGCAGGGGATACTTTGGGGAAAATTAGTCTCCATTCCTCTTGTTTAAGCAGAGCCTTGGCACAAGAAAAATGCCCAAACTCGTGAGGCCATAAAAAGGAGAAAGAAAAAGGAGATTGGTTGGTCCAAGCATATTAGGAGACTGTGGTCCAAGCATGGCTTAGAAATCAAATAAAGTTCTTCATTACCTCTTTTCTCCATTCTTATTGGCTTTAGCTGAGAGAGAGTAATCTAAGCATTCAGCAGGGACAGGATGTTACTGTGCGTGCCCCATAGCCCTACTTTAGATTCCTGGAAGAAACCCTGGATATCTCCAGCAGGACTTACATGATTTCTTTGTCCACTGGAACCCAAATTCTACCTAAATGGCATGCAAAACAGTGTGTGAACATCTGTTGGTTGAACAACTGCCTAAATGTTTATTGTGTATTTCTTATCAAATGGGATTAACAAACCTCACACATCTTTCTTGTGGGGATCCAGAAGTTCCTCACAAAAATTCATTTTTTGCAGTTCTGGTGAGGAGTTAATTATTATAGATAGATTTTCATTGTCTTCTTCAAGGGCATGAATAAGTCTGTAAATGCCTACTTTTTTTTTTTCTCTAATGTTGTTTCTGAGGATGCAAATTTTCAAATCATTTTAGTATTAAATTGAATTCTTACACACACAGTGTTTGAATAGTCTTCCACATTGCTGTTTACATATGTGCAGCTAAATTTTATTTCCTCTCTTCATTTCTTATCTTAATCCTAGGTAACGAAAATATTTGGATGGCCATCTCTATCTTGGAAAGGAAATAGAGGGTGTATACACACAAACAAACAAGAATATCTGAAGGACTAACAGAGGAGGAGATTAGACTTGAAGAAAGGAATGAAAAAAAAATTAAGAAAAAATACAAGCTTAAAGGAGATGGAGAAAAATGAAAAAGAAAATAGAAAGACAGTAGTCTGCAACAGAAAAATATATCAGCAGGTGGTATAAGAGAAGACAAGTGACCTGGGGAAATGTAGGGAAACGACCACAAAGCAGAACTGACTGAGGTAGGATCTGAAAGGGGAACTTCAAATATCTCAAGGTCTAAGCAGTTTTTTTTTTTTGTAACACCTGCAGAAGAAAAGGGAGAAGTTTTGTTTGTAATGCTGTCACAAAAGAAGAAGTATAAATCTACCCAAAACAATAATCTGTCTTGTAATGTGTGCTTACTGGGATAAAGTAAATATGGGATTGAACCCTGTCTGATTTCATTAGTGTTCAGTTACAATAACAGCAACAACAGCAGCAAAATCAACCAAGATTTTCAGAGTAAGTGGTAAGAAAGAGAGATGATAAATGAAGAATGAAACACATTTTGGTTTTTTGGAAAGGAAAAGGGCAGATTGCAAAAGTGAGGGAAGAAATAAAAGAAATAAAGTTAGGAAAAAATGAAATGCAAATACTATGCTGAGGGAAAAGAAGGGGTGGAAGAGGATAGAAATTCTAGTCTAATCACCTACCAATCCATTTTTTAATTTATGAATTAAATGAATTCGCTCATCCATCTTAATCTCATCACAATATCACATCTGAGTGCCTAAAGGCCAGACCTGCTTTAATTTTACCCCTCCTCCCCAACAGGCAACTGGGGGTTGATGTTATCAGATCATTATTGCTGTTAACCAATGTGCCTTTGCTGTTTCTGTGATGGCAGGAAAACTGAGCTGCAGCAGAGCATTCAGCACTTGGTTCGCAATTTAGTGATATCTGCTTTTGCCATTAAAGTTTTTGGAAGGGAGCACCATTGCCCTGGGACACTTGCCTGCAGTGGGCATGGAGAGGATCCTGGTCAAAGTAGATGGTGTGGACCTCTGTGATTTCTCCTTGCTTCTTTTCCTTCCCCAAAGCCCATATAATTCACAAGAGTTCATCAGCTGTTGCCACCATCTGTACAACTGCTCTGCTTTCTGAGAGGAAAATATTGTCCCTGCTCTTTCGCGCACAGATGGGCTGGGTACTGCAGAAGGGATGTGGCCTCCCAGGATGGAGATAAGCAACATTTCAGGAGTGAGAAAAGGCCTTCTGATCCTGGAAATGCTTATGAGTGTCAGAAGCTTCAGTTTTATGAGCTCCCATGTTCTTTTTTGTCACGCCTTTTCCAAAAAATTGATATTCATTATGTTACTTTGGTCAATGTAAAGGTTTTTTGAGCCACTGTAAAACATAGGCATTAGGAGGGAGAAATGGCAGTTTCAAAATAATGAAGGACACAGCTAGAACATGGTGTTAGCATGTAGTTATTAGCTAAAGTTTTTTGTATTCAAGGATGGTATTCAAGTCAAAAACTGTTGCATATTTATTGAGAAAACAACTGTTTTTCAACTGTTACCCTTAAGATCAATGTTTGTATGAAAGCTTTGTCTGATAGACACGTGGGCAGCATTATTTATACACCTAACTAAGCTCTAATGACCTCCCATACAGATGTCCTCAAACAAGAAACAGGCAGGATGAAGAATTTTGAAAGGAGGAGGGATTATCTTTTAGAAGTATATCATAACATTAATGAAACTGTCCTTGTGATATTAATGAAATGAAGGCCGAGCATTACGATGGGCAAGCAATAAGTAAATACAGATAAAAGTAATCCCAAGTTATAATCCTATTAAAAACTCTTCCAGAAGGGATAACTTGTCTCCAGGCCTTGCAGTAAGGTAGGAAGTCCTATTTCAGAAGAAATTTGGTACACTGCAAATCTTCATTGACACCTGTTTAATTTTTTCGATTAATCAAAATTAAACAGAATAAAGGGGTATGACAGAACCCTGGTGCTGTCAGATGGAAAGAAGGGCAATGTCTTTATGATCACTGTTATAAACCTGGCAGCAGAGAAAAGGAGGAAAGAGATTAGAGCTTTAGTCACATTTATATGAACATCTGTTCTGCGATCCCTGGAGCTGGCAGCACTGCCTGGTGTTTCTCTGCAGAGAGGTAATTAGCAGCATGGAGGACACCAAAAACATCAGAAAGAAAAAGCAAGACCCCATGGTTAATAGCAGAGAGATGTTCAGATTTTAGATGGTCTAGCTAGTACCTGACACCCAGCTGTTGAATTAGTCAGGTACAACCTGTAATTAATCCAGTCAAAAAGAAAGATATGACAGAGGACACCAGCTGTTGAAACTCAGCATGGCTGTGGCATGATCCTGGCTGTTTTTTTCTGATTCAGATGCTGGCAGAGTGAAAATTGCCAGCCTCGTAAAGATGCTACCGAGATGGGAATCCAGGGTCCATTAATTTCTGCACAAAAAAGTACTGCTTTTCCTGGAAAGAGAATTCTGCATGAATTCTGATCTAGAAAAGCAAGGATTATGACACCAAAAAACATAAAAAGTTGGAGAAGGCTTGCTTTTCTTGCAGTCAGTGTAAACAACTGCACTAATTACCTTTTTCACCATCCTTACAATGATCTTGATGCTACCATAACTGCAGGAATTATACAAACTGCATACAGCATTTTCCTATTCATGTTGCCTATATTTGGCCTAACTCGCAAAGCTCCAGTGGAATTGCACTGGTGAACTGAGTCTTATTTTCAACCATCACATAAACACCTTTTAGGCAAAGAAATCTCAGCAAACTTCTTTTATAATTTTTATGGGAAAAAAAAACATTAATAAGCTTTATTTATTTGCTTTCAGGTGTAAACTAGCTGTAAAAATGAGCCTACTCTCATTTAGTGTATTATATTTTACTGTGAAATAGTAATCAGAAAGTGTTTTTAAAATGTGCAAGAAAGAAAAGGCTGGATCTGTAAAGAATACAGATAATGATTTTAGGAAGGGAAAGGTTGAAATCCAAAGAGCAGGGCAAGATCAGAAAGTAAATGGGAAACTGTAACTACTGTAGAAGAAGACATGAAAATAAATTGAAGCTTGAGGGAAAGATGGAAAGGGAAAGGACAAAACTAATAATTTATTTACCAATCTATTCATCTAAAATTCTAATTTATGTATCCATCTATCCCACTGTGCTGTGTGTGACAAAACTTTCATCAATACAATATAAACACATCAAGTGGTTGAGTTTTGTCCTCCTCTCCCCTGGAACCACTGAAGGATATTTTATTAATCGTTGTTCCTGCTTCACATCTCCCCCTCCTGAAAGTGAAGTGACAGCGAGAAAGCTGAACGGAGGTCATTATTTTCACACTTGGCTCTGATCTCTTTGCCCTCAGACTGCCACCAGAAATGGGTGTCTGTGTTCGGGGGCCACCTACAGGGAAGCGAACTCTACAGGGAAATGAATTTTGCCAGAGCTTCCTAAACAAGTAAGAAAAAAATAATAATAATAATCTCTTTTCATGATGATGCCGGCTAGAGAATGGAGCAAAAGAGCTATCTCTGTATGACTCTTCTAATCTTGGTCTGTGCTGGCGGGTTGTGCAACCTCCCCAGGGCTGCGATGTGAGAAGGACTGTGGTTCCCACCTGCCGCCCCACAGAAACATGTAGGCAGGGCTCTCTAGGGACTTTTGGGTCTCTCTCGTTGCAGCAGGCAAAGCACTGAACAAGAGAAAAAAATCACATGGTTCTGGATGTTCCAATAGTCTTAGTTTTATGGTGCACTGTACTACGCCTTCAAACACTGTGTACATGAGTTTAATCATCCACAGTCTTTTCCGTGCAATTTGACCCCACTGTTTACACATGGTAATAATCATATTGCTTCATCCTGGACAATACAGACATTCATACATCCTATTGATATCAATATATATTTCATTATAAGCAACCTTTTAAAAAAAACAATTAAAAAGTTTAGATTTGCCATCTATCGAATAACTTTCTTATAGTGATTTCAAAGCATTTCATAAAGATATTAATCCTACTCTTCACACACTGAAGCTGATACTCTCCAAGAGTAAGTGAACCACCCAGCTCATCAGTTTTATAGATGAGGCTGGAGCTCTCACCATCCTGATTTATAATCTCACATTATCTAGATTCCTGCAGAGAAGATGTACAGAGTGAAAATACTAGAACTGAGAGGAGAACTTACGAGCAGAATCATCCAGCACATTTTTTGATAAAACGTGACAGGATTTGTTTCAAGAATATTTTTCATCAACAGCATGTGAAACTTCATAGTAACATGTAGTTTTTAAAGAGAAACAACTCATCACTTCTCAAATCATGTAAAAAGGCAAATTTGTGATCAGAACGGTCAACTCAACTGGAAGGAAGTTTTCTAAAGTGGGCAGGTAGATCCATACATCTTCATGTGTTTACACTGTAAATACCACTTTAGTAATCCACTTTAAAGAAAACAAAGCAAACTAGCATAAAATATGTTTTGAACAGAAGGACCAATTTAAATGAGGTATTTAACCATTCAGTTGCTATATACATACTGGAATCCTAACACAAATAAACCTGATATATTTCAATTACATTAATCAGCTGTATGTTTCCATATCTTAATTTTCCCCCAGATTAGCTTTTAGCTAGTTTTCTTCTTTTTTTTTCATATTCAGGAGCATATTCTGTTTATATGCCACACCAGTTATGGCTTGAAGAGCATGCGTTTCATCCAGTTTTAAGCTTCTCAGGTGAAAGATCCTTCAGCAGAGAACTGATAATTGTGAGCCCTGTAAATTTTATCTGTTTTTAGCCCCATTTTCTTCCCTTCAAAGGTATCATAAAACTGGCAGTCTTTAAACTAAGAATCTGAAATCCCAATGGGATTTGTCATTTAAGTGCATCATTTCCTTTCAGCGCATTCTTATTATTCTTATTCTTTATTAAATAAGATTGTGGGAGGGCAGGAGGTTTGATAGTGGTATGGGAAAAAAAAACACAAAAATCCTTTTTTTTTTTCTCAAATGTTCTGAAATGTTAAAGAGGTCTAATCACAGAAATACCTGAAAGATGAAACTTATTGACTAAGAAAAGAGATGGTGGGACAATAAATGCGTAGAAGTCTTTATTCCAGATGTATTACTTGAAGAGTTATACAATATGGGGTTTAGGAGGTCACATTTTCCAAACGACACTTAAAATACTGGCAGATCGTCCTGAATGCCAATTTCAGTTTTGAATTGACTATTATCAGGATAATAGAGTGTACTGAAGGATATGCTCCAGCTACAACTAAAGAAACTGCAACCTTCCAAACATCTTTACTTTGGGAAGTTGACAGTGTCAACAGAATTTGAGCTGCGAAGCTGGAAAGATATAGGACCAAGAAAGAAATAATTGATTTAATGGCAGTTAGGTGAACATCTATCAAAGGATCCCTGAAACTATCTATATAGCATTGCATCTTCTTGGTGTGTTTCCACAGCGAATTAATTAACAGGGCTGAAGTCACCACAGATAGTACTAGAGGAAAAAAACAACCTGCAAAGTAAAGAAGGAGCAGGTAGAGGTGTGAGCTATCCCAGTTAGTGATATGGTCTGTGCTATTCTCTCTACAGTTCCCAGTTGAGCTGCAGAGGTAAGTGCCGGGTGTAATCCATAATAATGGAAGAGAGGTCATGGAAGAGATCCCCAGTGATCCTAGAAGCAGCCACGGAATCATCCCAGAAATCCTGAGTTTGATTTGCAGCAACAGCCGTTGGGTGAAATTGATAATTTTTACACAGTAGAGGACATAGAGCCAGGTACTGAACCACAGGCTGGCATGGTTTACAAACATCCATACAGCACCAAAAGCTTTGTACACAGAAGACAACTTAGTCACATCCGTAAAATAGAGACTATGAATGTGTATCATTATTGTCACCTGCAAGATACATCTCGATGTGCTCAGGAAGATCAGGATCATATCAGCAGAAGAGATGTTTTTGCTTTTGATCCAGTTAATGCTATTAACAATTGCAATAAATCCATTTCCTGTAAATCCAACAATGACTTCAATTGATACAATAGTTATTGAAACGATAAGAACAGGTGGCAACATCTTTCTGCTTTGGTCACCTCTGCCTGCTTAGTTTGTGGAGCTGTGCAAGAAGTTGAGCAGATCAGATGTCATCTGACTACCCCTAGCCCCAGCCCCAGCCTGCTCCCCTTTTATCTAGGAACGCAAAGACATCTGGAAATGATACTGGAAAATGGATGGTGCTGTTGTTCCTGAACATGCAAATCACAGAAAGATTTAATAATTAATTCTAACCTTTTACATGCATAAGATTTGCCTACTCTTTTCCTTAGGGATGTGGGATGGCCAGCTGTATTAACCTCCCCATCTTTTATCCAACTGTTTATATTCCTATCCAGAGTGACAAGCAAGCCTTCGGTGGCTCTGTGGTTATGACTGTATCCTTACATGCATCACACAACCCAGAGCAGGCAGTATCATGTGTCAAGAGACAAGGAGAGGTCTTATATTGTAACTCTATCTTTCATACCACTTGAAATCCTACTAGTTATGACCACATCTATTAGTCAGAACAATTTTTGCATGGAGACTATCTCTGTAAATTATACGTTCTCCAGTCCTATTTTATGGGACCATCCCACACAAAGAAGTTGTATCTACCCGAGACTTCTTTCTCCATATAGCTGGCCATTTTATGAGGGTTCACTTCTGATATGTTAGATGTCATATGTAAGGGATCAAAGGATGGAAGTGGTAGGTCATATAATGGGGAGAGTGGTGATGACAGGCTACTAGAGCAGAGTGATCCTTCTAGCAGAAACCCGGTAAAAAGCAGCTAAGGTCATTTGGCTGCTGGCAAAAGATCAGGAGTTTGTCAGCAAAGTAGGGGTTGTTTTTGTGGGAAGATTGACATACTTCTTCTGACTTTCATTTCTGAACAGAGTAAAACGACTCAAAGTAAAAGGCAGACATATCTTCTAATCTGAACGTGATATAGCCTGACTATTAGATTTAGTATTTACCATTGCATCCAAGTTCTTGTTGAAATGTTCAGCAGTGAAACAGTTAACCTAAGTTGATATAACTGTATTTCTTCAAAACTTATTGAGAAAAGGTGAATTTAATACCTTCTCTATAGCTTTTGTTTCTATCAGTACTTCAATCATATTCAATTCACGTTTAGGTCCTAGTAATTCAGTTCAATTCAGTTTAGGTTCTAGTAATCACAAGGACTAGAAGGTTTTTCTTAAAAAGTGAGCTTGCTTTGTTCATCACAACAATGTGAAGTTCACAGTAATAAAAAAAAAAACAATTTGTAGGCATGTTTACAAAACATCATATGTGAGCTCCAGATTTTAAAAACTCAAGAAAAAAGAAGAAAAAAAGGAAAACTATAAGAATATGTTATTATGTTGCTTTTTCTACAATGTTCTTCACTCAAAATATTTCAAAATAGTGAGCAAGTCACACTACTCACATCATACTAAGGAAAAAATTGAAAAAGAAAATGTAACTTGACGCCTACAATGTATTTTAAAGTTATATGCATAAAGCTTCCTGTACACAGAATATACTTTGCATAATTACTGTAGTCAATTACCTTAAAATGTAGTCATTAAGTTACTCAAGGGAACATGACAATAGCACTTTATTTTTATATACTTATAAAAACAGCACTGCAATTATAAAGGAAGAGAAACTATATATGAAGATACAGTCTAGAAAGTTGCAGGACTAAAATCAATTCTTGCCTATTCCAGAAAGTGGTTATGAAATTCTATTCTATCTTGATATACATCATCAAAAAGGAAAATGGTAAAGAAAACCATATCTAATCTTTATCTACCCATTTTGTTTTCCCTTCAGCAATGCCAAAAATGGGAATAATGAATTGAAAGAGAAAGCAACATTTCTGCCTTGAGAAGTCCCACCAGCTTCTTGAGGAAAGAGCCATCACACATGGTGTTCCTTCTGGTTGTATTTAAATCTTCATGACTCAGGTAAACCAGATAGCCTGTCTGTTAGTGCCCTGTGACTGAGCTATGTCTAATGTGCTCTGCTTCCCGAAATGGCTTCTATATAAAAATTTGCTCTTCATTTTGTCTCCCACTAAGTCAAGAGATTCCTGATACATTACACTGGTTCTGTCTTCAAGGGTTCTCCAGAGGATGATAAGTCTACCCATGGATGCTGATAACACATACCTGGAAGCACTGAGATAAAAAAGGCCAGTTTATGGTAAGCAGCCACCAGGACTTGACCATCACTGATGCTGGCTCCAACAGGGCCCCAAAGAGAGTGAGCAGGCTGGTGACCAGAGGTCATCATGGTCTGCCTTCCCAGAACGCAGCTCCTTGAATTCTCTTGTTCCCCTTCTTGCCCTTTCCTAACCTTGTAATTTAGTTGCATGCTTTTACAAAGAGATAGGGGTACTGAAGGGTGGTGGCAGTTTAAGCACCTTACATAAGAGATCCATGCTGAGGTTGGCCATAGGGCATGTATAATGCAAAAAGCCAGGCTAGAAGCTTTTTACTGAGTGCTTTAGATGTCGTGCTTTATGCTCAACCCCAGCTACAGTATAAAATGAGACAGGAATGGCATAGCTCATAATGGGTCACTACGTAAATGCGAATAGGGCCCCTCGGTCTGGGGACCTTTTCTGAGGAAATCCTTGTGAGCAACCTCAGGGAGATGTAGACATGATCTTATGCATTATCCTCCTGATGCTGGAAAGGAGAAAAAAATGACTACTGGGAGGTTCAGGTTGTTTTCTCTTAATTTGAACAAGTCAAAAACTTCCAAATTTATAACATAAATAACATATGATATACAAATATGCAAATATGGATTAGAATGGAGTCTATAGTCCAGCAGGATGTTGTAAGGCCATAACTTTGTGATACGGTCACAGAAGTTTCTGTTCTCAGACAGTATTTTATATTGTGAAGAAGCCTTACTTTGTCTATTTCTATCTTGAATAAATTAAGATCAAAATAACGGTGACTACTGCAAACATTTAGAAATTACTAATATCAGGACTGTAAATGTCCTGAATTTCTCAATCAATATAGTCAGGAGGTGTCAATATAGTGTTAGCTATAAAGCCAGAGATCAATATTTTAAAGACACTAACTTGTCCTCAGATACATGAAATCAAACATACAGATTCACTTTGGTGTGATGTGTCTTCACAAGAGACCAGCAGCAATCTGGATGAAACCAAAATTATAATACAGGAAAAGAGGTATCATGTGAAGTACAAAGAAAGGTGTAAAGATCTGGCACATCCCAGGTAGGGTTTGCTACATTAATGCTCTTTTGTTGACTCCTTATTGAGCTACATGGCCATGACCAGACCAGAAGAGACACAAGAGATCCTACAATATGTTAGTTTCTCAGCTTTATCCTCTGGAAGAGCATTTGGGTGAATTTATAAAAGAGGAGGTGCCACAGGGTAAAGCAGAGATTAGTTCTTAAAAACAATCATAGGACAATGTTAGCATAACACAAACTAATTTCTGGACACAAGTGTCTGGAGATATACAATATTTTCCTTTGCGAGATAAATCTCACTGTACTCAGAGCGGTCAGGTGCAGATCACAGGGTAAGAGCTTTCCTCTTTTGATTCATGCATTCCAAATAAAAACTGTAATAAATATACTTCCCACAATGCATACAACGATTTTAGTTGTTGAAATAGTTAGAGACGTTATTTAAAGCATAGTAAACACTTTCTGACTCATGTAAAACACAGTCCATTCTGCTTATTCAGAGATCCATGGAGCACCAATTAACTGGTATCTGGTTAATCTTTCAGCCTTTTACTGTGAGCAAGAAGCATATGAATATAATACTGGAAGATTTATTTCTGGTATTGTTCAGAAAGATGCATATCTTGGAAATGTTGTTCATGAATCATCTACTGTCTCACAATTTTTAGTGAGAAGTAATTGTCTATGGCTGAATTTGGGATAGGAAAAATTAGAACGCCGTTCAATGGGACTAACTTCTAGGTATAAGGTTGTTGCTGCCATTTTGAACTAAGAGCTTTGATTTTGGTATGACATGGCAAGTGTTCAAACAGCCACCACCCTTTGGTATCCTCACTGATCTCTCTGCATGCTAAGAGACACGACTTTGGTGCTCTTATCAACATCACTCCAAATTTTGACCAAATTTCAAAATTTAAACCTTCCAGTACATTTAGAACAAAGATATTACAGATGAATTTCTGAAAATTCTGTGCAGCTGAGCTCCCTTCTGACCTGAGAGCCAGTACTCCCTTCTCATGGAAACATGGACATGTAAAGGTTGGTCCTTGACAAAGAGTGAGATCAGGATGTGGTTAGGGTGCTTACCCCAACATGAGTGTGAGGAAGCAGTCCCACGCCTAGTAGTTTAGATATAATATTAAATATCTATTTTTGCAACTGCAGAGTTGGCCATATTCTCCTTTATACCAGGGTTTGGATGACCAGCCTATATACTGAGGTCTGCACCTGAAGTAGATTTCAAGAGTTTAATGAGATAAATCTCATCTTTCATGGCTGGTTGCTCCAGCAGCTAGACCAGCAGAGAAAACTAGAAGTATACAATGAATAATTTGGAAAAACAACTGCTGCATAATGGCATCTACATGAGCGTTTGTTCTGGGGTACTCCTGTGAATACTTCTACTCAAATGTGTTGCACTGTCCAGGTAGTTTTTGTCCACTCCATGCAACTGAACACATCAAATGCAGCAAAAAAAATTGACATGAGGTCTAGTAGATGCCGTCCTTTGGGTTGATGTTCTTGAAGCAATTCTTAAAGAAGTTTCAAACTCAGAATGTTACAATGAAATCAGAACAAAGGCCAGGGTCTGGAGAGATTAAAATCATGTTTCAGAAGGAGAGATCCCATCTTTTTTGCATGATCAATTCTGTTAGCATGTCGAACATCTATCTATTTATTATCTGTCTGTCTGTGTCTATCTATCTATCTGTCATTCCTATCATGATCTCAGTCATTATGATTATTAGGCAGACATGATCTGAAATCACCAACTCTTTTTCAGTCTTCACAGTCTGCTCTGCTTCTGCAGTGCCAGAAGAAGTGCTGTAGATGAACAACCTGATTGCAGTACAGAAATTGTGCGATCTCCCTTCCGACTTTTATCTAAAATCAAAAGATTACCTGACTGTAATCCTGGACTTTCATTTTGGAATTCTGCCTGGAGTGAAAAATCTCTTGAAAGGATTTCAACTTTTTACCTACATCCTTGTGAAATTAGTTTGGTGTTTGACAAGTGTTAACCATTTTCTGACTGTTAGTGGGTTTTTATTTCACAACAAAATTAAAAGACTTGCAAAACAGTCCAAGAAAATCAAGAATTAATATTACCATAATAGCAACCACCCCATTTCCTAATGAAGACATACACGAAGAAGAGTATAGCCTATTATTGTTGGCTCATATTGGCTGGTGGCAGAAATAAAGTAAAAATGTTATACAAGTTGAAGGAAGGACACCACTTTCCAAGTAATCACAGTAAATTTAATTCCAGTGGAGTAAGTGGCCACAAGATCCTCATTCCATTTGTTTGCCCTTATGTCCTGAGCTTTTTGGCAAGTACGCTTTTTATAGCCCATGGTACATAGCACACAACATTTCTAACACATTGTATCATAATGACTGAAATCTCTAAGCGCTGCCGTAAGCCAACGAAGTACCAAAAATAAGAAGATCCTTACAGTAAACTAATTGAATAAAACAAATCAGGGGAGAGTACTTCTTGTGTAAGAAGATGAAGGAATAGGCCTACAAAAGAAAATTTTCAAGGAGAAGTGTATGGGGAGCCATCAACATCTGAGTTGAGAAGTTTGCCCAGAAACACAGCTTTCCCGGCTCTGTTGTTGTAAACATGGCTATGTGTATCTTCTATGGCTATTTGTACATGTATTACACTTTGTAAAATGGTTTAGCAAGTGTTCCTAGCGTATTTGATGAGATATAGAAGGCTTGTGAACCTTAATAAAATATCCTGCATCTGGTAAACAGCAATAAATCATGCTGCTATTTAACACAATGTGGATTTCATATTGTATAACGAAATAATGTTGCAAAATATTTCAAAAATGTGTGTGAAAGGGTGATAATCCTTTTGAACATTAATTTGCAAGTTGTCATGCTGCTGTCATTATTGAACTGGAGATACTATACTGCTAATTTCAGTACAATATAATTTGTTTTTCAGAAGGCCGTTGTCCAAACGGAAAATGATGGATTTTCCATCATTAGACACAGCTAATGGAAAAAAAAAAGTCCTTTAGAGCACTTGGGAGAGGTCAAAAGATCAAATGATGTAACACTGATGAAAAAGAAAGGACAACTAAAATTTTAAGGAAGTAAGAAGGCAAGTACACGCCAAAAGGAACAAGAAGGAAAGAGTAAAAAATAACTAATGACTAATATCAGTTTCTTCTTGCCATGAAAAAAAGAGTTTAATGTAAGCATTCATTAACTGAAGACAATATTTGAAAAAATGGAGTTGTGCTATCCCACCATATAAAGTATGAAAGGGAAAGTGTACACTTCTCACTAATGTTGTACACCACCTTCACCATCCCCTCTCATTTCCTCCTTTCACCCACCTCTAGTTTATGTTATCTTTTTCCTAAGAGGATCACCTCCAATACACCAGTGATTGATTTAATTGCCTCCCAAATTCATTTTTCCAGAGAACCTTTCCAAAACTTTGCCCCATATCAGTGTAAGAGGCCAGAAGACCACTCACTTTTCCCCTAACTAAATTCTATTCATAAAGGAACTGGTTTCTAGTCTATACTTACGCCTTCCGTAAATCAAGCTAAGGGGTTACTCAGAGCTGTCTATGCTGTCCCTAGGGATGAATATTGTGTTAGCTGGGTCAACAGTAAAGCCCTTTATCTCCATATTAACATGCTAAATTATCATTGTCTACAGCCATAGTTACATCCCTATCTGATCTCTGTCACTACAACTGAAAGAGCTCCACTGGGCTGAGTTTTTTGCATTGCATATTCCACAGTGTCACTCAGATAGCTTAATAAGTAGTAAGTAATAACAATCTCTCCAGAGAAAGCTTTCAACAAATACACATTGTCCCTCAGTTTTTAATTTCAGTGACATACATATTTCGCTTGCCCTGTTAAAACAAATAAGGACTTTTGAGCATGACTGAATAATTCAAACTTTTTAGTTTGCTATGATCACTGACTTTTCCCCTGCATTCAGCTGAAAACTTGCAAAAATTTTAGGCATCACACACAGCACTTAGAAGAAAAATCTCTAATTACATCAGTCGGGGCAATGAACAAAGAGAGTTTGATGTAAGCATTCATTAGCTCAAGACAATATTTGAAAAGAAGAATTTGTGCTTTCACACCATTAAAGTATAAAAGGGAATGTTTTCATCTCCAGACCTTGGTAACCTGAATTGCCCAGGGGACACAATGGCATTTTATGCTTTGAGACAGCCAGTGCTGAATCACCAAGAGAATTTCAACTTAAACATTTTCCCTTGTTAGGCAAGGGAAGAAAGGGTGGGACAAAACCTAGTCAAGTCAGAAAGTTGAATAGAAAAAGCAAACCACAATGAAGTTGATTTGTGTTCAATATTTCTCTTATTAGCTACCCAGCAATAAAGTTAAATGTCTGGATCACAGGATACAATGAAAGGGAAGTGCATGAACAGAATTAGGAAAGCCTTGAATTGCTTTTCAGATATGTAGTAAACCTGATTTTTGCATGTGGATTCTGGAAAGAACAGATGTCTCAAGAAACAACTTTGCAGTCCATCCAGGGACTAGTGAAGTTGCAAATGCCGGTGGTCTTACAAGCATGAACACTCATTCGCAAGGTCCCCTTCCACCATTCTCATCAAGAACACATTGGGGCACCTCTTCTCCACCTCCTAGTGTCACTAGACTTTTAAATAACTGCTGACTGTTACCTACTTTCCAGGAATCTACTACTCATGTTGGTTGGCGGACCTTGCCCAAGCATGCCATTACCCCCCATTCAGAGAGTCACTGCATCCAAAGCAACGGAGTTCCCTGCTTTTGCCAGATTATGCAAAGATCACACTTGCTGCAAGACAAGATTGAAGAAGGAGAAAGCATTTAGTTCACTCCCTTAAGGAAACAAAAAATTGCACTTCAAAAAGAGAAGCAAAGTTAAAGTGTAGAAGAACAAGGTGCATTGTCAAGCTTGTGCTTAATAATAAGACTCTTTGGTTAGTCCTGCTTCTCACTGGGTTTATGAGACTTTCATTTCCTCTCTCTCCTCCCCCAAGGCTGCTTCTTCCTAAAGTCTGCTCAGCTATTCTGTAGTTAAGAATGGAACTGCTTTTCCTGTGCTTCTTAACAAGCCTGAGAGGTTAGAGAACTACTTCTCACTTCTCTTGCCCCAAATGAGAGCTGCAAAAATAGCTCTCTTAATTCCCATGTTCATTACATTTTACAGTCAGTGTATTCTTTTCCACGCAGATGGATTTTCCTGTTCACAAAAATTCCAAAACTACAGCGAAACATCATGCAAAGTGGTCCTTGCACTGGGCTCAGCACTTATGAGTTGCTGTTAGCTTCACCCAGAGAATAAACAATACACATTTATGACACAAGTGCCAGACTTGTCACTTTGGAGCACATTTTCTGAGTCAACTTCCCCTGTTCCATCTTGTATTAGATTTTGGTTATCCTGCCATCACCAGTGGTTATCCATTTCAGGACCCCAATTCCAAAACACCATTTCAACATGTTTTTAAAGGCATTCTTATTCAAGACAGTCTTTTTAGCATACACCTGATTTTAGGTTTGCTTGTAGGTTACCAAAACTTAAAGATAAGCACAAACTTAGTGACAGCTTTTCATTCTGATTTGAACTGTTTTCTTAATCACAGTCCATATAGGTGCAGTCTGTGAAACAGAGTCCCTGTCTTCACTTTCCCCACTGCTTTAACTCTTTTCCTTCACCATCTATTCCCAAGTCATAAAAAAGGCACTCAGGAGTGACTGCAATAAAAATCACACCATTCAGAAGAAAATACATCTGTAGTGCTAAAAAATACTGTCAGCTTGTTATAGCGCAGTGGTGGACTGAACAAAAGAGACATGCTGGTGAGTTATATCATCTTCTGAAATGCAATTAAAGCAATACTATTGAGAAGTATGCATTGTTCTTACACATGGTTTTTTTCGTGGGAGCAGTGAGCACTGGGCAGAGTTAGTAACCATCATCTACTGTGCAGCTGAGTTTCAGAAATGCCTAAATGCAGATGTCTGCGTATGTGCTGGGGTCTCTGGTCCCATAACAGACAATGAAGACCTGGTCGGCATAGTCACTGGAGCCTGTAGAGAGATTCAGTTCACCCTAAGGTAGGCTCCCAAAGGTAGATCGGCAGAGTCATCCTGTGCGGTCCGTTGACTGTTCTGACTAGAGCCAGCATAGACCTCTGCTCTCACCAGAGGTGCCCTGGGGTTTCCAAGACATCTGTACAGCACTGGCAGATATGTCATGGGACTTTAGGAAAACCCGCCTCTTTTTGCAGCAGCAGCCGGAAGCGACACAGCATACTTAATTCAAATGTAGGCACTTAAATCAAGTCCTAATCTGAGACTAAAGGCCACCTTCCAGGTGACCTCCAGCAGCCACCAGAAAGATACACGGGTCTCCATCAATTTCTGCAACACATCTGACAGCCCTGGGCTGAGGTCTTGAAAACCCTACAGCCAACGGCCCTGGATTACTATGTGTGGGCAACTGGCGCAATTCCCAGTGCCCAGACAGGAGGCACTTTCATTTTGTCATTGGATATATTTGAAACCCAGGTGCACTCAGGAACCAAGAATTAGAACAGTTAACAAAAAAAGAATGGAATCCATTCTCACATAAACTATGTTAATTAATGCACATGAGAAACCAAGCTTATCCACAACATATTTATTTTTTTTAAAAACATTTAATTTAAAATGTTTAAAACCAATGTGTTCATGCTTCAGAAAGCTGTGCTTGCTTACCAAATGCATCTGGAATACAAATTTACCTCATGACAAAACTCTTTAATGTCTAGGTGAAATAATTTTGTTTAAATTGCTTAATATATCATTTTCCATAAAAAGTGGTTCTTGCAAACCTGTTAGGAATGTTCTGTACACTTTGTAAGCAATTACTGAAATTCAGCAAATAATAGAAGGCTCTGTGTTTCCTGTTGCAATGAATGCATCAGATGGAAAAATTCAATGGAAAAATTCAATGGAAAAATTCATATGCAGTGATGTCATTAAAGATTGTATCATCAGGACACTGAACAGGCAACCTTAAATATATATTCTATTTATTATCAAATTTTAAGTACTTGCTTTTGCCACCTCCATGCCTTTAATGTAAATGTGCCTTTTAGTGCATGTAAGTATTGAGGCCATGTTTGCAGGCAGTCACTATTTCGGTCCTGTTAGCAAACAGCCTCACACTGATATCATGCTGGATTCGCTTGTGTTTGTATAACCAGTGTGCCATTTTGACAGTCGACTGCAATTCAAATCCCTTTGTCAATATTCCGCACCACCTGTGATGCAAATGTAGATTAATCCTGATTTTCCTTGCTTACTTACTCTTTTTGAGTAATGTAAGTGACACATGTCAGAGCAAATCCTGCTCACCTTGAAAGTCAGCAATATTTCTGGCACTGCCTCTGAGAGGGAGCAAATCTTAGCTGTTTAGAAGGATGCACACTGGAGTTTCTCCTTATAGCTCTTCATATGAAGTATGAATAAAGCAGAAGCCCACAGTCTGACGTATACTATTTAAACAACTGCCTCTCTACAGCTCTGGAATTGGGTTCACTGGGCTTTTTTAGCACAGTTTCCCAGCTGCAAATAAAATTAATAAATAATCTCCAGTTCAATCTCTTATTTATTTTGCAGTAAGTAGATGTCACATTGATGTGAATATAGCTTGGGGTATCACACTACAATGAAATCCATTACCAGCATGCCTGGGTCCAGATATTATTTCTCAATATCCTATCAGCTTTTTAACTTTGCATTAATGAAATGTTGCTTTGTGTGATTACTACAGCAAGAGGTGAATGATGCATGAAATAAAAAGCTGTCAAATCCTTGAGAATGTGCTCAGCACAATGACACATGCCTGCTTACTATATTCAAAGGGTTTGAATGATATTCTTCTCAAGTGGATCTCATACTTAGCACAGATAAGCACTGAAACAAATGACAGGCACTTCACAGGATCTGACTGAAAGTGGATTCAACATCAGGAATATCTTGTGCAATTTTCCTCCGTTTTAGGCTAAAATGAAAGAAACACAAGGTCAGTTTATCCTGTTACAAATTAATTTCTGCATATGGACATTTCCTGAGACAGCTGGGGACAGGCTTCCCTAAAATAAAGGACTAAATAAACTCTTCAGTGTGCAAAAAAAGACAGTTCTGGAGGATATGACCTGCAGGTGCATAAACTCTCTTACGTGGAGAAGGTGAAAAGGGTTGAGGGTTTACTATGTCTTCCAATACGAGAACCAGGTGGCATCAAATGGAAGAGGAGGCAGGTTCAAAACAAACAAAAGGTGGTTTTCCACGTAACTCACAGGGAAGATGTGGGACCAGTGCTAAAAGTTCGTATGGGTCCAAAGCAGAGCCCATAGGATTGAGATCAACCGAGCGTTACATATATACACAGACAACAGTTCTCGTTCACATAATCCCCGGGCTGCAAAAGTTTAAAGTATGGGAAAATATCAGGAGAAAGTAACATATACATTTTTCCAATTTGCAGACATCTGCTCTCTGCCTCTGTAGAAGGAGGGTTTTGGGGCAGACAGACCTTTGGTCTCATCCATTATGACTGTATTAAGATTTCTAAGTTATGCTACCTTGTGCTGTTTTTCACTATTCAGTACATTTTATGAAAGGCGATAATTATTTCATGGTATTATGTCCAGTCATAAAACACAACCCCCACGTCACAGCTGTAGTTATTCATATTAGTGATGTACCTAGATCTCAGAAAAGATTTGGATCTTATTGTACCAAACTCTGTAAACAGATGCACAGCAATAAGAGCAATTTTGTCCTATGTAGCCTAGGAGAAAATTAGTTCCAACCACAGTTAGATCGGGTCCAGAATGACCTCCCAAATAAAACAATTCTATCTGTTTAGAAGGATTCATTTTAGTGTTTCTGCTTATAACTCTTCACAACAAATAACAAAGCAGAAGCCCTCATTCTGATTCACTTACATCACTTTCACATGATTAATGCAATAAAATGCAGTGGAAATACTCTTGCTTTACAATGTGGTAAACAAGAGAATAAGGCTCATTATTTCAGAAATGGCAATTAGTTATTCACTTCACTCACGCTTAGAAATAACTGCTATAGCTGCTTTTACTGCAGAACACTTCTTTTTTGTTTTGGATCCTGACTGCTATTTCTGATGATGTTCAAATATTTTGAGTTTGACTTAATATGCAGATCTGTCTATATCCAAGAAGGTGAAGTTCAAACTCCTTCAGGAAAAGCAGAACACCTAATAATCTCTTCAGGATCTTTGTTGTAGATTTTTTTCCCCAACCCCAATGTTTTGAAATTATTAAAATTTGGGATCAGGAGAAAGCAGGAACATCCTCCCCTTCCCCCCCCCCGACAGTTTTTATAAAATTCTGAATATCAAAAAATGTAATTTGCTTCAGTGAAAGGCAAATGCAAAACTGACGGGTCTCATTGGCAAGACCTACTCAGTGCACCTAGGCTGCATAGGGATGATTTATTAATTTAAAGTGGAATAAGGGCACATTTCAATGGTACAGCTGAGACAGTCTAATGTCTCACTGTGGCGGAGAACAGGCCGTCCTGCTCCTCCCTGCTACCAGCTGCTGCTGATTTGCCTGTGCCAGATCTGGTGCAAAGCAGTCTCCATCATGGGCTTACTTGTTTCACTGAACTGAAAGAAAACCAACACACCGAAGTAAGCGAATGGTATTCAGCAAACTTAGCAAATTGAATGGGCTCAGTGGAGGCAGAAGGCACAAGGACGAGTGCTGGAGGCAGCTTCCACATGGAGCGGTGCAAGCAGCGTTAGGAGGGAGCATAGGATACTAGATGGACCTAGCCATACCGCTCAAACGTGCAGGCTGCAACACAACCCTCACATTATTTCATAAGCAATTTCATTCATTAATAATCATTGTGTCTTAACGTCACATGGGGCGCCGGGGCAGACAAATGCACTGTAGCGTTGATTCAGCCAGTCTGTTCTAGATGTAGCCTTGAGTGAGTTCGGTCTACTTGACACTAGGGCCAGGGATCCATCCCTGTGTATTAAGTAGTTTAGGTTGATATATTCACGCTTTGGATGAATTAAAAGCAACTTCCTTATGCAAAGAAACTTTTAAACTCTATTCTAAGCCTAACCCTCTGCAGGCAACATGTCCCAGATTCAAATTCCAGCTATTCCATCATCAAAATTGGTCAAATAAAGGGTCAAAATCTAAAACCTTCTTTACATTGGTTTTAAGTCAGTGTTTTTTCACCAAATCAATAGCTTTAATATTGTTTTTTGTTAACATATTATGCATCAGAAGTTATGGAAATATTGCTTCTCTACTTCTCTCTGTCACTTTTAAAGAAACATAGAGTGATTTACGGGCCAACTTTGCTATGCGTAGTGCACTGAGATTTGAATCCACTCAAAATTTATGAAATGAGAGCTCCTAAACTTCTTTCGTGTTAGACTAACAGGTTTTCTGATATAAGCTATAGATGTCACAAGTTCAGACGTCTGCTTGAAACTCAGACAGCCAGTCCACGGTACACTTTTTTTCCCCCCCCTTTCTGCACCTTGATAATGAATATGATTCTATCATGTCACCTTCATTCAGAAGGTTTTCACGTCTGACTGTATTGTAGTTGGCAGTACTGATCAAATCACAGCTGCCAGATTCCCCTCTTCAACTCCCGCTCCCCTCTTTGGCGGAGTATTTTCAATCTGATGACTAAGGGCAGTAAAACTCAATTTCTCATTCTGCTGTGCTTCGCCAGGCTGCCTTGTTATTTTAAAGTCTCTCCTCCATATGGTGGCATGCTCTGGTCCCCATATTTCACTGTCTTCCAGGGGAGCACTAGTCCCCTTATCTGATACCACGTTGCCCCCTAGTGACAAATACTTCACTTTTCTCATGCTTCATTCCCTCCATCCCGTTCCCGCAGTGCTGACTTCTTTTTTCTGTAGCATTCCCAGTTGTTGTTTTTCAGAACATGCCCTTTTCTATTCTATGCAAAAGTTCCTTAATCTTGTCCCTCTGGGATATTAGTTGAGTCAGACTCATTTTGGCTCCAGCGTGCAAGAACGACCCAAGTTACCACTCTGCTCTTAACCGCAGCTATTTATACACAATGGGCTGAATTCACCCAGGCAGAATTTCTGCCACGGGGCTTAGTTATTGCAGAAATCAGCAGTGACTTTCCCTCCATCAGCATGACTGCAGGTGGCCAATGAAACCTGATGTGGAGAAAGCTCATTGGAAAATGGGAAGCGCGGCAAGGGCTTGGGGGCTAGATGCTAATTTAATCCCATAGCCTCTAAATGGCCCCCCTCCTCACTTTCCTAATATTAATACAGTGGGAGTTAAAGTGGAGGTTATTGGCATGACATATTCCACACACAAAGAAAAGGATCAGGAAAGGCAAATCTATCCAGTTGTCTGGGCCTTTTGGGAGAGGAGCTCTCACCCGAAGGGCTAGGAGGGTGTCTCATGCTGCAGAGATGGAAAAATGCATTTCCCGAGCAGGAGGGAAGGAAGAGTGCAGATAAGCAGTTTTATTTGGGTAAGCAACAAGATTTTTAGTCCTGGACTTATAGCACTAAGCGCTGCCTGCAAAGGAGGAGGCCATTGCAAACTCCTCACCCGTTCCCATACGGTTCGAGAAGGACAGTGACCCACATACTCCTCATGCTTCTCAATATATATTCAGTAAGTAGGAGCATGTGTCGCCTGCAGCTGCTGACGCACTTACTGGGATGGGTCAGGCACTGACTTGTGGCTTTGACTGAGTCCATCCAGGCCCTTTCCTCATCTTAACGATTGTATAATAGGTGCTCATAAAAACACTAGAGAGAGCTGCTGCAGTTATGGGAAATGCTACAATAGCTGATCACTATTCCTTCCAGATAAAGAAATAATTCTGATTTTACACTAAGTTGGGCATCTGAACTGCTTTTTTCACTCAGGGCTCTAATTCAGCATAATCCTGCATATTAAGATAATTGTCTTTGCATGGGTTTTTGCTTAATTTAGTTTCCAAAGACACTAACTTCTAGTGAGACTTCCAGAAGCCATGCTTTCATTACATACAATCCGTCTGAACTACACGATCGCTTTAAAAAAATGGTTATATGGGCTCTGAGCAGGTCCAGATCTGCCACAGCTGATGGGAGAATACAGCTGACGGAAAAGCTCATTGACTAACAGTGTTTTTACTATGATAACTGGCTATTAAACACCCCAAAACCAGGGTCAATGCTATAAAAATTATTACACTAGTTCTGATTAATACTGCTGCTAAAAGTATGGCACCATTAGATATTTATTCCAAACTGTGTCATTCAGTTACCAAGATACTATTTGTTCTTTCTTGGCTGGGACTCACTATTTTCCTTCTGTTCTGCAGTCTCCTTTTAGACTCACAGCAATATAAAAGTGCTTCATAAGTTGTGGAGTGAATGCCGAGCATTACCAGAAGTTATTACGTACATCAAGATGCCAGGGGGAGTCAGAGCATACGATTTTCCAAATGTTGAACAAGACGGTGAGTGAGGTATCCTCAGATTTGCAGGAACAGGCTCTGGAGCTTTTCACATCACCCAACAAACAATCATCTAAGTGACAAGGACTGTTTGTTTGGGGTTTTTTTTTGCAAAAAGAAGTTTCAGGTTTCTTAGTGTCTGCTTATTTTGTTCTTGGCTTATTCTGAGGAAAAACAGACAGATGTATAGTCCAGCTAAGACTTCCTATGACTCTGGAATAGTTGTTTGAATGTACTAACAATCCGAAGTCACCATCTGATGCAAACGGACAATATCCATTTCTGTCACCAGAGGCTAAGGAACAGCTGCCCTGCACATGCACTTATGAAGCCCATTTACAGCGCATTTCTTAAGCAGAGTTTGCCTGCAGTATAGCATGCTTTTATAAAGAGCCTCTCTGCTCCTCATTACCTTTCTTCACTGCGTTGCCACCATGACCTTCTCCCGGTGATCTGGTCAACATTCTGCTTCCAGAAATCTAATATTAGTACTGCGTTGTTTCTCATACAAAATGTAACAATGACGGCCCCGATAAACAACTGAAAACAATATCACCTGCTGCCAATTTCTAAATCTCGCTGCTGGTTAGCTGCATATCATTATTGTCTGCGCCACAACATTTACTGCTGCTCTTGAAGGAGCCACCACATGGGGTTGCCTAAGACGCTACCAAAGAACAGCCCCGTTAGCGACTGCCTCGATGTGACCAGACAAGTAATTTAGCATTTTGCAATCACTAGACCATAGTTCTTGGACGAAAACGAGATGGTGGCAACAGAAAAGAAACAAAAAATCCCAACCTGCTGTCTGGAAGGGAGACAAGCATTTTCACAAACGCAGGAATTAATATGGAAGTTTTTCAGAACTGGGATTTAAGCTGATTTGTTTTCCTAAACAGATTCATCCATCCTTAGCCAGCAGCCGCAGCAGTCCCTGCTGGGATAGTCCGCAGCTCTTCTTCTGCTTGTCCCCAGCTGTGCTGAACTAGTGTTTCCAGAAGTAATTACCTCATGGAAGAGCAGCTGAACACCCCGAAACACGAGGAATTGCTAATTCAGTGCTAACTAGGCTGATTCACCAAGCTGAAAATGCCGGTTCAGCTCAGCTGGAGCAGTGGGATGACACGGGAAGGTGGACTGTCCCAACAGGGACAGGCTGCTTGATGGCTGAGTGGGAATGGATGGCTGATGGTTCACGAAACATGGGTCCCAGACACCATCTACATATTAGAGAAGAGCTATATCAAAGAAAGACAGCTTTTTGTGTGTGTTTGTGTGTTTTTACACACACACACCAGACAGTGGCAGCTATGGGTATGTGGGATTATGTAACATAATCACCAACCGGCTGAATAATGAATGCTGTCTGTAATGCAGTTTATTTACTGCAAATTACCTTTAGCATCAATACCCTAATATTTCAGTTTCCTGCAATAATAAATTTTACTGATTTGCTATCATCAGGCTTGATTAAATTTTATACCTGTAGTTGGGAAGCTGTGATATATTAGAGTAAGAAAGTAGTTTACGATGTTAAAATTAAATCGCATGACAACCGAGGTGTCTGTAATCATGAAACTGAAATATTAGCTCCTTTCAACAATACAAGAAGTCATGTCTACTCTTTGCAATACACTAAGTTATTTCAAGATGGTCAGCTGCAATTGATAAACACACAAGCCCTCTTACAGTGGCTTCACGTCCATCCTTCTGTTAGTCCTTCCTGTATATTAAAATAAAACTAATCCACAGATGAAGTACCACTGATGTCTGCTCTTTGCCTAACATTATGCACAGCACTAAGATACATTATCTTTCATCTCAAAGGACCTCAAAGTGCGCTACTGTCTGTTACCAAAATCGCTTATTCTGCACCAAAACTCAGCTGTCAGAGAGAGAGAAAATAACACTAGTTAATTCATTCTGCACATACCTCTATGTGAGCTACAGGGAGCTTCTCTAATTTTGTGCTTTTATCAGTGCTGTCTATACATTATTATTTCACTAAGACTGAACTGTGTAAGCACTAAATCCTTACACAAAATCTGATATCCTTTTGTTCATTAAGTCATCTTACATTTCTTTTTACCAACATCTTTCCAGTACTTAAATGTGGTTAATAATCACAACGTGTGGCTTCACAGTCCATCTAACTTGACGGAAAGGCTTTAGAATAGTAACAGGTATCTCCGTCTTTCACTGTTACAGCATTCACACAGTTTTGCTTCGGATATCCAACTCCAAAAACAGAGTACATTAATTTTGTCCAATGAATTAATATACACATCAGTTATGTTAAATATTTCCACTCTACTGCACAAGGGGCTTCTGGGAGCAATTCTGCAGAGAAAGAGGGCTGTGAGAGCGATTCCAGCTATATAATCACTGATATCACGGCACACAGCCAACTTATCCACTCCTTTGCATTTGCATGTTGTGATTTACGCATCTGTAAAGTGGGTGTAAGACACTACAAAATCATTTTGTCTAGGTGAAATGACTAAATAAGGTGCAAGAAGGCAGTCTACTCAGTGTCTCAACTGATTGTAGTTAACACATATAGGGCAGTTTTGCTTTCATCTATATCCATTGAATATCATTAATCTCAATGGGAAACGGACAGGATTGCCCATGAAGTTTATATGGCCACAAGAGGGAAATATGACGAATTAAATTGCTTCTCAGAAATGTGATGGTGTTGTCTACACTTATTTATAATTTTAAAGGCGATCAGCACGGTTATTATCACCTCACAGAGACACAAGTGCCACAATGTGAAATCTGCATGAAAACAACAGCTGTCAGACAACAGTAATTGCAAGAAAGTACCAGGGTGAAGTGAGGCAACTATGAATTCTCCTTGGCAAAATTAGCAAATTCATCAGAATTAGCTTCTGCATGACCGAATGGGATAGAATCACATCTATGAGCATGCGGGTCCTCCAAGTACTATAAAACTTAGCATTAATTAAAATGCTTATTTTCCATCTGTACGTTGCAATCCATTTCCATTCTGCTCTATGTGTGCACTCCAGCAGCAACTTTGCAATACAGGCATTTCCGTTAAGATTCCCTCTGTCAATAACAGGATCTGGCACACAAAGAACAGTGACAGTCGGGAGCAGGGGAGATCATCACTGTGGATGCAAGTTGCCATTTGCATGCCTCCAAGTCAAGTTTTCTGAAGAATCAGCTAACGTACCTCAAGGACCCCTGAACTCTTGGCCACGGCCCTTGGGGATATCATGCACAGATGATCAGTCGCAAAGGAAGCCGCCCTCGGTGCTCCCAAAAAAGCACGAACTGTGACAGAGTAATTTCAGATAGACCCTTGCGGCCATCCCCTGTCATTCGGCACTTATGCTGTCAACTTAAATGAAAGGACAGATGAGGGCAGATGCGCCTGGACTTATCTCACTTCACCTTTAGCACTTAACTACAGGGCAGTCTGGAGCTACCTGTGTTACTCCATTGAATATACAGGGCGAAGCACATTAAACAGCTACACAGTCAGGTTCCTCTGTTAAAATTCATCAGATCAGCCTTCCATGGCAGTCTGAAGAACATACATACTTTTTGTCGTTTGTGTGTCTTATAACATTTATAAGTTTATAATATTTAAGTCTTAAGGTGAGTGAGGATTTAATCACAGCATTTAAACAAAACACACTGTAGTGTCTAGGAAGTTGGAGGACAAAGAAGGCAAAAAGCTTATAACTGATATTTAATAGCAGGTACAAGAATTTGGAAAATCTCTGTTCATTCTTTTATACTAACTGCTGCATCTGCCGTTGGTTGCTTCATGATGTCTATTGTATATCTTTTTTCCTATTTTTTTCTCATTATAATTCTAATTTATTATAACTAGTGCATTTATGATATTCTAATACAACAGATCACAGCAATAGCAATTTTCAATTAGTTGAATAGTCCAGATCACCCTGGGGCCCAGCACTCAAAGTTCCTACTTCCTAAGCCTGAATTCAGACTGTCATCTTCTTTTATGGCTGGAGAAATTGGAGTCCTCCAGGAGAAGAGAGTGGGCCAGTGTATTTTCCTGATGTCACCACCCCAGAGATCAGATTTCCATTGCCAGCAGGCAGTTTTGTGCATTTGCGGCGGTGCATGCCGCTTGCTACGTGTGCACGTGTAACCGCCCCCACAGGGCTCAGGCGCAGCGCTTCCTCCCTTGCTTCCCATGACCCACGAATGTCGCTGCTCCGCCTTCACTTCTTTTCCAGACCACTGGATCTAACTCCGCAGATTATTTAAATTTAGAAAGTTTGGTTTTGTTGGGTAAGCAGGTCTCAGATCCAGAATTCGTTCAGAATCTAAAGGTGACGCAAGTTTTCATTCTGCAAAAGGCTGGTGTCCGTCTGGAACTGCCAACAGCCTTGAAAATATCCCATGAAGCTGACCTGACAGCTCTCGCATAAATAGCTCCACCTGAAGCAGTCTGCACTGAACAGCTAGACTTCCACAAAGCACGTCTAGTAAGTGAATTTTTTTTTTGAAGTGTAATTAAAAAAAAAAGTAAGAAAACTGTATTTTAATACTCAAAAACAGTCTTCCTCAATTCCCTATAAATAGCATCAGCTGCTCAATGTCTGAACTTCAGCACGTTAGATCTGCGTAAAGCACACACCAATTTAAATCCTTTCACGTTACAATAGTCTAATCTTCCCTGTTTTATACAGTCATGTTTTCTCTTACACGTTAACTTCTGCTCTCCCATGCAATACAAGATGTGATAGTTGATCTCCCTCATCTACCTCTGCTTATTCAGCAGCCAGCCTGCAGCTCCGGTGAGCCCTACACGCCCGTCTCCTAGGGCTCAAATTAATTGCTCTTCTCTTTAGCGCTGAGGGTCAAAACACACTCTTCATGCCCAGGCCAAGCTGGCACAATCAATAGCAGGCAAATTCATTTTATCTTTATTGCTGTTTACTTCAGACAGCAAGCGCTTGAACCAGAGCTAGGCTCCTCGGCGCCAAGGGCTGACACAGCTTCAGCGAGCGCCGAGATGCTCGGTCTCCGTGCCAGCTATGAATGATACGTGTGCTAGGAGTCGGGCTGCTTTGTGAGCAACGTTCAAGCGGGTTTTGATCGTCTGATCAAAGAGCTCTGTAAATCAACGTGCGCTTTAATGCGGTGAATATGAAGTTTTGTTCCTTGGCGAACGGAAGCGACTCGCTGTCTGTAGGGCAAAGCTGTTTATAGCCTAAACCGCAGCGTCTGAATTGTCATTTTGCACTCTGTGCTGGGATGCTTTAAAACAGGGAAAAAGCACTTGCAAATAAGATAAAAAAATTATATTCTTTCAAGTATGAGGGAACTAGCTGGTTTAGATGCTGAGGTAGGAGTAGGAAGTCTATATTTCTATGACTGAATAACTAAGATTTAGATTTGACAGGATATACTTCTCATTGACCTTGGCCACAGCAATTAAGAGGTGCAGAGGTGTTTACATCACAGGGGTGGCTGCTGGACCCATCAGTGTGCCCAGGAGCTGGTTCTCATCAGGGGTTGACACGGCTCGCTTAGTTCTGCCGGGCGCAGGCACATCGAGAGGGCCATAATATTGCAGAGCAATCACACATCCAAGTTCCTCATGTCAGGGCGCAAGAGCACCATGTTCAGGATCCTCGGCCAGGCCTTCGCTCTGCTGCAGAGCATGACACATTTGCACGTTCAGCATGAGGTGCTGGGGTTCGGATTCACACTGTGATGACCAAGGCCTGTCTCAGCCTGTGCATGGAATACCCAGAGCGTTTCAGCTGTCCTGCTACTGTTCTACCAGTGCTATTGCCTGTGGGAGCAACTGTTTGGAAAAGCAGAGCACAACATTTTTTTTTTCCTGTTTAATACAGAAAAAAATAATTCTAAAAGTTGGATGACACCAGCTCCTTAAACAGAATAGAGAGGTAAACTAATAAGCAAAAGGAACAGACAAATGGTTTCAACACTAAGAATCAAACAAAATCAGTGAACCCCTAGACTGAACATAAGCTTTTTCATCGCAGCAGAGTTTATTTTGATATTAGACTGTCTTCAGGTCATACGTGTGTGAACATAAACAGAAAAAAAATACCAAAAAGCTAAACTCATCTTAATATCTATACTTGAAATAAACTGTTCAAATCTCTGTGTGCTGTTTCCACTTCTAAATAGCCAGGAGAACATGGATTATTTTACAAATCTCAGTAAACACACAAATGAAAACAAAGAAGATGGAAAGGAAAAAAAAAGGGGGGGGGGCAGAAGTTCTACATAGTCCCAAGAGTCCCTGTATCCTAGTTTTACAGCACTAATTTTGGTGGTCTCAGTAAAATTTATAGTTTATGTAGAAAATCCATAGTATCCTTTTTTCAACAAACGGGTCCTGAGTTGAGGTGTTCAGAAAGGATTGGCCACAAAAGCATCCCTCTACTGAACAGCTGTCAGTCCACAGGAGAAGAGTCTACTCAATTATGTGAATCCAGAAGATCACAGTGGTCTGTCCAGTGTGCATAACTGGATCTGAAGACTCTAAACCCTACCAGCCTTCAATGCATTTATCTCTAATGGGCCAGGCAGTAAGTATCATTCTTGTTTTGTGGGTGCAAAAGTGAGTTCTGTACAGTGCACCTACAAGCGGAACAATTAATGAGTTAGGAATGGAAACTCGTTCCTATATTGACTCTAGGTTTAAACATCTGCTAATGTACACGTAACTGGAGTTTTTCAGAGGCCAAAGCACTTTGATTTAGTTTGAAGGTCCAGTCACTTTATCTAATGCACAAATAAACCATATCTTAATGGCGTATTACTGACTGTGTACTTAGCCTGGATCAGCTCCAGGATTTGCTAATCCAATTATCGTGGCCAAAATAAAGTGTGAACACAAGTCTTGTAATAATTCATTAAGGATCCATTCCAGCTTCTACTGAAGTCAGTGACTGTCTTTTCGGCTGACTTTTACTAGTGTTGGATCAGGTCCCACATTAGTATGTAGGATAAACATGGTAAGAACAAACAGGAGAAAGAGTTTTTTACCTTTCTAGTGTTTGTGAATATTTTTGGCAAGTTGTCATTTTTCAGTGAAAACTGTTTCATTAAAAAGCACTCCTGACCATCCCGACGACTGTGGCAAAAGCTATGGAATATAAGCTGTAAATGAGGCATAAGGATGAAATTCAAGCTTGTCCTATAGTGATATCTGTGGTGTAGCTGGGTATTGGGGCAATGCCTCTTTGCACAACCAGTGCATTAATTCCCCGAGTAGTCCAAGAACTCCCTAGCTAGTCACCTGCAAAGAGGAGACAACGGGCGATTTGAACAATGGATCAATTTGAGACAAGAACTCCTCGCCATCTTCCCAGCAAAGCCTGTGGCTAATTGTTCAGGAGCTCTGAGGAGGGAACTTCGAACGGTCATAAAGACTCACCCCGGCAGCTCCCACTTGTGCCTAGACCAATTTGTTTGCTTCGGTATGCTGATTCACATCCTGGGTGAATAATTTGACTGTCCCAGACACTCACCAGGGAGCTTCTACTCAAAAAATACTAAACAGAAACTGTTCCTGCGGATGCAGAAATGGCCATGTAGGACAGTCTACTGTGCATAGTTAAGATAATTAGGAGATGTTCTGTAGGTAACTTAAGATAATTAAAAGCAATGGATCAGTTGTGTTGGAGTGCTCACATAGGGCCACATGCCAGCTGGGTATGGGAAATCAGCAGAACAACGTTTTGGGGAGCCTGGCCCAACCCTGCTGCAGACAGCCTTGCAAGGAGGCATAGAAGAACGTGTGAACAAATTTCATTCGCTTGGTTTTCAAAACACGGGGCTTCTTTGAATTCTTTAATCACTGATTGCTTTAAATATCTTATTACTCTTTTTTTTTTTTTTAAGAATTAACTCCAATGTTTCTATAGAGCACTAGTATAAACTGCAGATTTATCTAATGTTCTCTTAGAGTTTCAAGGATTGACACAGCAAGACATAGTAGCACAGTCTGAGAGAAAGAATTTGCCTTAGAAATAGAAGACAGCATTAATAAGCATCCAGAGCTGCAAATGCAATAGTATGATACAGGGTTGGAGCTGTAACCCAGAATGAGACTGGTGAGGTGCACAGTTGAGAGTCAGTTACGAAAGTGTTGAAAACAAGAATGACGCCTTTCTAAAACACTGGAAAAGTTGGGAGTTTGTTATTACCAATTCTGTTTGGTTCAATTTTATATTGGATTGTGTTATCTAATTTAACATGAATCTATGGTATTTTATATTAACCAATTTCGTTAGCTGTTTGGCTCACTAGCAACATCTCAATGAGTTTTAACAGAAGCTGTATTAGACCCATAACGACTATATAGCACAGACGCAATGCAAAGTATTACAAAGCATAAGGGATTGTGTGCAAAGCCTGCGGTGAATAAGAGCTTCTAATCCTTGCAAGATTGGGCCCAAGGTTTTTGCTGTATTGCATTTAAATTGTTTTGTACTTGATTTTTAACTAATAGGACAGGGACTCATTACAGAATCTTTCCCTATGGAGCTCATTTACTGTTCAGTATTGTGTAATTTATAGAATCGTATAAATCATGACAAAGTTTTTCGAAAAGGCATACGAACATCGCCACTACAGCAGACATCCACAGAACTTCTTTCACAGAGGATGTACAAATCGCCGCATAATTAAATGCCATAAATGTTGAACAATTAACAACAAGAGAAAGCAGTGGCCTTTTTTTCCTCAGCTTTCTATCAGATGCTGATAAGAGGCAGGCAATGAATTCTAAGAACAAAAGGCCCGTTTCGAAAATGTCCTGGCACCCACTGTCTTGAGATTATAACTGGGACAAATCAATGCAGAGGTACACAATAGGACAATTAGATAATGGCCAAGTGACCAGGTTTTCTATAAATACAGAAAATGAGCCAACATTGGGAGTATTCACAATTTCTGAAAACAGATATGGGCTTGTTACATTCTGAAGCATGGAACACCATCTTCCAGTTCAATAAATAAATCTGCCTTTTCAGATCTCTTGGAAGGAAGAACATGGCACAAAACACCTTCTCTTTCACGCATATCAGAAATATAAATGTGTCACAGGCTTACCTATGACTTTCCCAACCCTTCTGCATGGTAGAGCTTCACTGATCGTGATGCTGGAGGAAAGCAAACACTGAGCCCTCCTCAGCAGGGAAGTGAAAGAAAAAATCTATGGGTCCATCCGCCCTGGGCTGTCCAGCACTGATGCCTGGCTGAAAGGGAGGGTTGTATTTTCATGTTATCTTTCCCAATTTCTGTCCCCTGAAACACCAGGATAGGGAGGATCAGTCCCTCCAGGTTGCAGTAGCATTTGTCGTTACTCTTGGGATAAAGCAGTTTAACCTCACCCTTTTCCCAGGGCTGTGACTCAAGGCATAAGGTAGCCCTCAGTAAATAAGGCACAATCTTTGCGATTTAGGATTTTTGAAGCACTTACGCACTGCACAGTGTAGTTCAGCTCCCAGACCAGCTGCAGTACAGCTATGCCCATCGTTTACTTCACCTAAGATGTTAAGTATAACTCAAACTCAAGCGCTTATCGTCTCACGCAGAGCACCACGCTAACGTGGCTACGCCGTGGCTGGTCCTAGAGCGAGCCATCTAGCAAAACCCAAGCTCGTATTTGTATGGCTTTGTGCTGCTCCCTGCCTGCTCCCTAAAGAACAGCCCATTTAGGGTTCAGAACTGTATGTTTCAATCTGATGTCTAGACGTGCACTTAAACTACATCATATAAAAAGTTAAAATAAAGACCTCTGAGAAAATACCCATTAATTGTGTGGATCCTATGGTACATTACTTCTGAATTCCAACTACCTGAAGTATACCTTTAAACCAATTGTTATGCGCATACACTAATATATGTAGAAATACAATATGATATATAAATGTATACATTTGTATACAGGCTCTCTCTCTCTCTCTCTCTCTCTATACACACCTTTTATAGAGAGATATATGAATACCCACACACACATCCACACATTCACACTCTATTCAGAATTTTAATGCATATTTACATGTGCTTAAGGATCTTTTTAGTAAATAAGGCACCAAGGAGTATTCAGTCAATCTAGAAATCTCCTCACTTTACATGTATTCATTTTTATGTAATTTTGGATGGGACAGGCCAGTCCCCTATATATATTCATTTAGCTACACCTTTAAGGCAGAAAAAGAAGCTTGCTATGGACAGGCAGATATATAAACAGACAGACAGACAGATGGACACACACACACACACACACATATATATGTATTTGCATTACAACCTACATGTGGAAACTGCTACAGAGGGTTTGCCGTATTTCACAGTCCAGATCGTTGTAGGTGATGGGAAAAGTCAGCTTCTAGGGAGAGGTTCTGGTAAAGATTCTCTCCATCCAAGTCTGTTCGATCCACTAGCTATTCCCTCATGAGACTGAAGTTATGGACACAGCCTTAGCTGTTTTCCCCCTATAACCCCTGGGGATGAATTCATGAAGCATTCTCCGTTGCACAGATTGGCTGCTCAGATTGTTCTCTGAGGACAGGATTTAGCTTCAGCTGAACTTTCCATGCAGTGTGAATTTATAAAAAAGAATTGGCTTTCAAAATAAATTATAAGGGTGTGTTAGAAAAATAGAAATATGGCTAGCTTCTGTCTGGCCTGCCTATATATTGGTATGGCCTCTCTGGATATTTTTCTGGGATTGATTGGCCCTGTGTGTGCAAAATGTTGGGAGAGAATAGATATTAAAGGTGAAACATGCATTATCTAGTAAGAGTCTAGTAGACTAGATCTAGTAAGAGTCAGGAAATCTTATTGTGATGGAGACAGAAATGTATATAAAGCTGACCAGGAAAACACTGCATACAAAAGATATACAGACAGATTTTACCAAACATGGGAAGTTTAACCCTCCCCCTTAAAAACATAGTTTATTTCCTTAGAAAACTCTTTTTGTTGTTGTTGTTGTTGTTGTTGTTAAAAGCACTGACAAAAAATTTTGAAACTGCTGTCTTTTCCTATAAATAGGTATGTAAAAGTATAGGGTATGTTTAAACTGTTAAATTTATCTGGGCAGGGACCTTTCTAGCCCTAGGACCTATTGCATAAGCTAGGCACATCCACAGTATGTAGCATTTGGCCTTGGATCCCCTCTGAACTCCTTTTGTAGGATTCATTCCAAGTGTCTGAAATAATCTGAGTGTCGCTGCAGCCCATAGCAACATGTGCAGCCCATGTGAATCCGGGGCCGTGCATTGAATGCTCGGAGTAGGAGGCTGGACTAGATGACCTGAGGGTAATTCCAACCTGAATTATCCTCTGATCTGATACATCCTATGTGTCAGGGATCCTATGTATCAGGAAACATCCTGTGAAGGATGTTTAAGAGTGCAAAGGAAGACTCTGTAGCAGGAAAGGAACCAAACTCCATGCAGTCTTTTTTTGCATATTGCTTTTGGAAATGGTTCTTGGTGCATCTGATTCCATGAATATTGCCTTTACGTTGTCTTGGACAGTGCTGGTGGGCATCTCCATGCGAGACAGAGAGCTAACAAATGAGTTGTAGGGCTGATCAGGGATTCAGTGCTTGAGCTTGCATCTTGACCCTTAACTTACCATGGCAGTTTCAGTCCTGGAGATGACTTTCTTATTTAGCTAAAAAAAAACTAAAAAGAAGAACAAAGCAAAAATACTGTTCTCAGTGTAATTTTCTTGGTGAAATATACACTTTACAGCATCAACAGAGGCGAGATAATTTAATGGTTCTTTCTGGACTATAACTATCTATTAATGGAAAATGTAATATACAGAATGTGCAAAGTAGCTAAAATTATGTTAATATATCAATTTGTTCTCATATGACATGGAATATGCTATATTGCCTGTTCTTTGATGATGGCAAATTTTAGGTACTTCAAAGAAAAACAACTCATTTTTACCATCCTACTCCTATTTTCATCTATCCACCCTTAATTTGTTTTTATTTTTTTGGTTTAAATTAATGTATTTTTTTCTACCAGTGTCTGTCAAAAGATGGCACCTTTGTCTAGAAGGAAAATGAGGTATAAGTGAAGATGCTGTTGAAAAATTTGTCCTAAACAATGCAAGGAAGGCAGAAATGCTCAACAGACATTTTTGTCCGCTATCTGTAACGAAGAATGCAGACAAAGCTATCTATCTGAAGGATAAAAAAGAAAGCTTCTCAACTCTGAAAAAAGAGTGTTAAAATTGTCAACACAATCAGATATCTTACAAGTAATAATCTTAACTAGCTGAAGGAATAGTCTGAAATAAAGTTGTTCATTTGTAATAGTATATTGGTAAATTGTGAGAGGTAAAATGATAAATTGGAAATACCTCAAGAGATCCACGATTATTAATATAATTACCTTATCTGAAGAGAAGTAAAACAGAGAACTATGAACTTCTTTTACTGGTATCAATGCAATGAAACGATGCTGTGCTTAATTCATGATTCTGCCAATAAAGAACAAGAGGTTAAAAATATTCTTAATGCTAGTGAGCACTATGAACATTATCTTTCACGGAGAAAGGTTTTGTTGCATCAATCAAAATCAATCAAAAGTCTTCTTTGCTAAGATTAGAGAGCTTGGTTGAGAAAATCATTTTAATATTCTGTACTTTGGTTTCTCTGCAGCGTTCAGATAATGTCACATGATGTTTGTATTAAAAAAAAAATCCAAAATGTTGTACACTTTGAAGAATTACTACAGCACATTGTTTATCCAGCTGCTATATTGACCCCCACTTCAGCTTGTCAAGTGACAAGAACTTTTGGCAGAACAGACTTCAGTGGATAGTTGTAAGGTGAAGCAAGACTGCTTTAGCACGTGTCCTAAAGGGTCAGGTTTTAGTCCAACATTATGGAACATTTTTTGTCAACCACTCATCAACGGAAAAGATAGAAAATCTTTTTCTGATGGCAAATGCAGATGTTCTAAATCTTTGGGGTAGCAAATGAGAGAATGGCAGATGGCAGTTTCAGGGAATTAACTGATATAGTCCTAATCCAGTGAAATGTGGTGTAGTTCAGATAAGCAAACAGGAACTGAAAAAAAAAGCTGGGGAGCTCTGGAAGAAATGTATTCATAGAAGTCCTTCAGAAGATATTAAATGCACAATGATGGGAAGCTTAAGCTAAACAAATTCAATTTTGAGATTAAGCATAATTTCTTACCAATATGGGAAAAATGTTACTGCGTGTAAATGTTGGTCCTATCTTCCTTCAGCATCCATACATTGAAATAAAGTATCTTTGGGCTACACAAGCTTTAACTCAGCTGCTTTCTGGTGGTTCTTTCAGAAATCCGTTTACTTCTACATGGGCTTGCTAAGTTGCCTTCCTCATCTCTTAACTCTTGCACTGTTTTCACTGAAATATTGATTATATCTATGCCTGCTCCACGTGTCACACACAAAGTCCAGATTCTTTCCCAGATCATGTTGCAGTTACTTAGATATACTCTATACTTTAAGGGCTTTGTCTTGAAGGGTGTTTGAGTGGAAGAGAGAGAGGAGATGATTCACTTTTGAAGTATCCAATATTGGTCAGAACTGATTGAATAGAAGAAGAATTTTTTGTTTTTGTTTTTGTTTGTTTTAAAAAATCTTCCTTCATTGATGGTTATGTCATGTGCAGATGTTTTGGGTTGCAATAACAGTTGATTTGGGAGCAGGAAGGACCTTCTTCCTGATCAGAATAGCTGAAACCGTAAATGTTTTTGTGGCAGTGCAGTTTTGCTGCAAGGATCTGCAGATATCTTTGACATCATCAATTCCCCAACTGTTACAGAACCTTCAAAGCAGGAACTGATAGGAACATGAATGGAACAAGTCTCCTGCTTCTGAAGTCAGAAACCATATGGTGTCTTTCATACAGTTAACAGGCTTTATCTTAAAAGCAGTTAGGTTTTGTGCTCCTTTTAGTGTCCCCTGATTTTCCTAAAAATCCCTTCTGCACAAGCCATAATTAGAATCAAAGAATCGTAGAATAATTTATGTCAGAGGGGATATCTGGAGGTCACCTAATCCAGCCCCTGATCAAAGCAGGGTCAGCTAGATCAGGTTGCTCAAGTCTCTGTCCAGTCAAGCTTTGCATATCCCCCAGGGTGGAGATCCCACAGCCTCTCTGAGCCACTGTTCAAAAGTTTGACTGTTGTCATGGGAAAAAAAAACAAACTTCATACTTTATAGAGTTGAATGCATCTTCTTTAAGAACAGATATCACTAGAACTGGGCTTTGTTCTTAAGATGAAATCTTCTCAGAGCCTTGTACAATTAGTCTTGATCAATCTGTATTAAAAATGACTTGTGTATCCTGGGAACACATTTGACTTTTTCACAGAGGTTTCATGTTGAAACTTAATAGTCTTTTGGTGATGAACTCTTGTGATGAAGGCCCTTCTCTTCTAGCTTATTCTAACTAATGAACTCCTAAATGATAGTGGACAGGTTTGAAACTAGTCTTCCAAGTTTATTTTATACTATCTCCTTGTACTTTATGAATTTCATCCCTGTCCTATTACTTCTGGCCTCAAGGTCATTTAGTTCTTTCACTATGATATAGCAATACTTTTCTGTCTCAATGATGTGTCACGATTTTTGCTTCTATGCCAAGACCATAAATAAAAACATTAAATGCAACTGTGCCAAAAATTGATTTTTGAGAAATTTCGGTAGTAGTCTTAGCCTCCTTCTAGGCGAATACGTCTGTTTTCATTGAGCATGCTGTCACCTTTCCACTTTTACAGTTTCTCTGCTAAGCACTATCACTTTCATCTTAATAGTTCCACATTTTAGTCATACCAAATTCTTTAGTCTAGATGGCAATATATTCCTTTTGTTTATTAATCAATTATCAGTGAAAGCTATCAAGTTAGTGTGGCCTGATCTACCACCAATAAACTCATATTGCATTGCCTCTCATTTTCTTTTTACCCAAAGACAGTCATTTTTCCATCAAAATGACTGAATCAGTGGCTCACTGGCCTTTTATTTTCTCAGCTTGGTTTAATATTTTGAAAATGGAAATGTAGTAAGACAAAAGTCCACGGACTCAATATTCAAATATTTGGTATGTTAGAGCTAAAACTAGTGATTCCATAGTGGCTTCTGGCCTAAATTCTGTGAAGGTGTGACACAAAAGCATAGAAAGTATTTGGAAAAACACTGAGGAGACGATTAAGCTTCCGTATGTAAAACACAACAGGAAAAGGGAGTTGGGGACATCCTGCAAACTTTATTTGCTAAGCAGCAAGTGTAATGGTATATTAGCATATTTTAAAGAAACAAATTAAAGAAACCTCCAAGAGAGGATGGGGTTTCTTTCTTAAATGTTCTGACTGGTCTTAGCTTTGGCTGCTTCCTAATCTCTCTGTATTTCAACTTCACCAAATATCAGCACACCCTCCACAGCTCCACAGAATAAACCTGCCAAAAGACAGTCGCAAAAATACTTGGACAAAGACAAAATGCCTTCGTGCTGCACTTCCTCTAGTCCAGAAAACAGATTAATGTCAATTGAAAGGAATCACAGATTAACGTCAGTTGAAAAAGTTAGATGTGTGAGCAAAAGGGCTGGCTTGCTTTTATATTCTCGAGACCATTAACTTATATGTTTGACATTTTAACACTTTGCCCCAGTTTATTGTACATGTTGTTAACATTCCCTGGTGAATCTTCAAGATCAAGAGGTACAAATGTAAAAGGAAAGCAGGCATTTTTCTCTTGCCACATCTAAGTCTCTGTTTTATATGTTAAAATATAGCTAAGTGGATAAGCAACAGAAATTTAATGATCTAATTACTTTTCCTTTTATTCTGATCATGAAATTTGCATGACCAGTTAGCAAGTGTATTAAAATGAGGCTTCAGTCTTGCAAACGTGTATGTGCATGCTTAACTTTAAGCAGTTCAAGAGTCCCAGTGAAGCCAGCAGTACTCAAAATACTTTGGAATAAATGTATGTGCATTTTTCTCTTAGAGGGGTGCTTATGATATCTTTGATGTAGAATTCCTGCTCAATAAATTGCTTAAAATTTCAACAACGTAGCTCGTGCTATTGTTGCACCAAATTACCCACATACCCAACCAGTGCAGCGTTAATTGCAAATCATACATGCGGCTCTAAAACACTTCAATTTATGATTCATATCATGCTCATTAGCGACGTAAGTAATCATGGTCTGAATCTACTTCTGATTATTTAACTCACACAACTAACCAGATAACTACATAAGCCCCTCAGTAGGCAGAAACCGGCATGCATATGCATAGCATTGCACCCGGTGGGGAACCTGGCCCTCGATACACTGAAAGTACACAAAGTGCAAAAAATCACACCAGCTCGTAAGGCCCTAACTCCAGCACAAAGCCAGATGAATTTCAAGTGATTAAGTGACTCACTCGCTGAAGTGGCATAGTACCAATTATGCTCGAGAGGTTGTTTGAGCATCCAAAATACTGAGTTCGCTTTCACACATATCCCACTATTAAACTCTCATGCCCAGAACGGTCCTGGAAAGTGAGCAGCTCTAAAACTGAGATTGTCTCTTGAATGTGAAGAACTTTCCCTCCCCATATTATCTCTAAAACCTACTCACTATTCCATCACCTATTTTCCACTCCGTCCTAATTATTTTTTTTTTCCTTCAACCAAAGTGAGGTCAATAGGTGCTTCCCACATCCCATTCTTCTAAAGTAGGATGTTTTGCTTCACTTCTCACAGAAGTAAAGAGGGAGAGAGAGAGACAATTTCAAGGAGATAATGCATTTGACCTCTCTGTTAATATTCAGAATGCCGGTCAGGAAGGTTAGGAGCAAACATCAGCTTTCTTTCACACCTCTTAGCTCATTCCACAAATTAATAACATCATACTGGGAGCAGCCTAGACCCTGAGTAATGAATGTGAGCAATAGTTCCTGCTGGCTGCTTCCGAGGATGCATTTATTTTTCTCATTATCTTCCACACAATCTCCCAGCCATTGTCTGCTACCCCTGCTCACTCAGGAAACCTCAGAAAGTGCTAAAGATGTCAAGAAGCAATAAGCCTCATTTATTTTTATGGCCTTCATCAGCAGTTTCTTTTTTGCTTAAAGGCCTATAATAGAATCCACTGATTAGAATCAGCACCATATCAGAATATAGATATGATAGCCCTTTTCTGAAGGTGAATGGACGACTGAAGGACACTTTCTGCGTTTGATGTTTCTGGAGGATACTGACGCTAAACAAAATTAATTGTGGGATTTTTTTTTTTCCTTCTTGTTGCTTTCCCAGACATTTGGAAATTGATTGAATAAAATGTTAAGGTGGATAATCTTAAAAATTCTAATTAATTATAAGAAAATTATTCAGCTGACACAATACCGCAAGGTAAGGAGTTGGATTTGACAGCTATTAATAAAATGGTATAAATGAACAGAGCAACTCCCATTTGTAAAGTGCCATATTTATTACAAAACTAAACCATGAAGCAAGTAATTAGGTTCTGTTATTTAGACTTTTTTCAGGTTAACTTCAAAAACATATGATAAACATATTCTTTGTCCTCTTCCTTACACAGTTCTGACCTGAAAAAAAACTCTGTTTTCAAAACCCAGGCATGTAAATCCTATGCAAAAAATTGAAAAAGTAAGAAATAGTTTCTCTTTAGTGTGTATTTATTTTCCATATGCAACCATAACAGGTGAAGGCTAGCAGACTTCTCATCCGGTTCTAGCCCATAATTTCAGATTGCTGTGAACTTAACAGCTAACTTTGCATTTGATTAATTAGCACAGAGAAGAAGACAGTGAGTGTCTCCTCCAAGAAGAATGCAGGGTGTGCTCATAGTGCTACCATTCTCCATGGAATTCTTGCATTCTTACACCTATATGCAATTTAAAAGTTGTTTTTTTTTTAATCTGTAGAGAAAATTCACCCAATGACTTCCTTGATGATGGCTAGGAATATCCACACAAGCTGTTTATAAGGAACAGATACTATACTTTCAGTATACTCTCTCCCTTACTTTGCTTTAACTGGCTTAGAGAAATGATACCTCAGGGTCACATCCTTTCCCAGCTGACCTGAGTAAATCTGTGTGCTGCGGATTTGCTGGCAGGATATGAAAGTTACTGCATTTGACTATTACCTCGCTTCTGAAGAAGTAGGGCTCAGGCCAGTTCAGGGACTAATATTTTAAGAGCGAAGCTTCTCTTTTTCAAAGCAAGGAGGCACCCTGGACATGAAAAATAGAAGAGAAATCTTCTGTGTTAGGACTGTCCACACAGAGGTGCACCAAATCCATTCTCTGTCTGAAAGCCAAAATCTGGCGGGCTATTTAAATATGCCACTTCTCTCTCCTATATACAACATTTTATAGTGCATCTTCACAGTCATGAAGTGTCATTTTGTCTGGGTGACCAGGGAAAGGGGCTAAGTTGCAGTATCAGAATAATGAAACAGCAATCTTATCTGACGTGAACTGATTTACTATACTTTCATGAAGATTACATCACCTTCGGACCAAGACTTGGATGGACTTTAGGCAGAAAACACACAAACAGAAGAGAAAATTCACATACGTGCATCCTAAATACAGCACACAGGGAAAAACAGGAGAAAAATATGTCGCTGTTCTCTGATTAACTCGTATAAGCGTTCACTCAAACAGAACTAATCATCTAAGAAAAAAAGAAAAGAGAAAAAAAAAGCTGAATCTTGATGCTGGGGCTGTTTTAAAATAGCAGTGGGCTATAAGCAAGGTTTGTTGTGCTAAAATTAAACCCTGTCTTGAATGGTCTTTCATAATTCACTTTTGTTCGTTATAGGTAACCAGTTTCGCCCTTTCTAGCTAGGACTTGGGATATGCATGCCTCATTACATGGATGGGCTACTATGTAAAAAGTTACTAAAATCTTGCTGAACTGAAACAGACAGTAAAAAAAAGTCTGGGAAGTCAGTAAATGCAATCCATCTTCATGAAAGATGGAACGGGAAGCTGTACTCAGCATGACAGCAGGAGGGGACCATTTCTCTCAAAACCCTGTTTTTCCTCAGCGACAGCTTTCGCAAAGGGGATGGAGAATATTTACACTCAGTTAGTGGCAGTGGTCAAGCATACATGATTCCCTGCTTCCAAGGAAGCCAAGAGCTCTGCCCACATCCCCAGCATAGAGATAACAGGATCAGATAAAAGAAAAATCCATGCATGTGTGCAAATGCATACCCATACATACGTGCGCACACACACAGAGTGAAGAAGATGAAGAAGGATGAAGGCATACAGTCGACTGCAGGATAGTTTTTCAAGCTGGCAAAGCTGAGTCTAAGCAAGCCTGAAATCCCCCCACATTGCCGTACAACCGTGCCGTGCTGTAGAAACTGCTCTTTTTTCCTCACCCGTGAAAGCTATGTCACTTGGGTGTATTCTGCGCTCTGGCCCTCGGTTGGCTGTCTCTTCTGGCCTCCTTTTCTGCTTTTTGGCAGTATGCTGCTATTCCGGTGCTCTCCAGCATGAGATTTTTGAAGATGCTGGCAGCCCTAGTGTTGATTTCTAAACTGCAGTTATTCCCCCTTTCTTCCCAATCTTATAACCATCGCACTGACCGCTTGGACATTGCTCTTCCAGGTCCGTTGCCCCCTAGTAGAGCCAACGGGGTCTTGAGGACAACCTCAGAGCACTCCTCAAAAGACAACGCACTAAAGAGTGAAACCGGTAACGACAGCGAATGCAGTCCTACCACGTACACGTGCTGTGTTTTGGGGCATTTCAGGAAAGAAGAAAATCCTGCCCGTTGCCCCCCTGCTCTGTTGCATGCACGGTCACACCAGAAGCAAACCTTGGTTGTAACCGATCTGCTCCAGTTCACAGCAGAATTTAAATGCAGACGTTCGGTGCTAAAGCCACTCGCCTTTCCTGAAGAGCTACAGCTCATTAGTCGGCAGCGGTAAGAGGCTCGTAAACATCCTGCATGGACCAGCTATTCAACGGAAACAAAAAGCTGCACTTTCAGTGCGAGTTATAATTTTACAAGGAAAAACAAGCCTTGCAGTGCGGTACACCATAACAGCGCAAAATATGAACATCTTCGAGCACCTGCCTCCTGTAATTTTCTAAGTCTTTGTAAAGGATTGTATTCATGATTTTCACTGAGTTTGGACAGCTTTCGACAATTTCCGCTTAAACAGATTTTTTTTTTTTTTTTTTTTTGCTTTCTCACCAGTTTCATTCTAGATGGATGTTAGCGGGATAGTCAATCATAAACTCACACTAAACAGAGTTTATGCTTTTCCAAGTCAGGGATATAAAACTTACCCACCTTTTACTGCCTGGTCTATAAAACTATAAACAGGCGAATTTCTTCACTCTCATAAAACAGTTTTCCATGACTAAATAAAGAAAAAGTGCCTTTTCAACTCAGGAAATTCTTACTACTGCTGTTTAGCAAATACTTTCTAGGCAGACAAAGAGACAGACTGATAACAAGGCAGCTTTCCCAAGACAATTAAGCTAACAATAAACAAAACAGATTGAATAATTTTTAAATATAAACGCAGGCAAAATATTGATTGAAACAGGGATGATTCCCAGTTCCCCCTAAAGCAAAAGCAAGAGATTTTCAGTATGTAAAATAGGCCCCATGGTGCCACATTCTTGAAGGAAAGTTCATAAATACAAGTGTGAGATTCCGGAGTAGTGATTTTTAAAACTGTACAAAGGACCCATATTGCATGTAAATCACCTGAAAACACAGAGCATTACATTCCACATCCAGAATCATTAATCTCTCGGACATGACAAATCTTTCTAGCAGGAGGGAATAAATTCAAGATAATAAGTTTTAAAGTAATGAATATCTCTTGCCTATGAAGTGCTTTAATGACTCTCCTCGTCAGAATTCAGATTTTATTATTAACTCTGCGGAATGGCAGCAGCCTGAAGAGATACAGTTACAAATCAATTTCACCGCTCGTTCCTAACGAGTCACTAATTGACCTCAATTTCTGACGGAGTCACCGATTTCCTCCCATACTTTCTTCCCCTGATGTGTATATCAGAGGATTTGGTGGCTGGTCATAAAGGAATTTATTTTAACTCTCTGGTGCCTCACGTAGACTTTTAATGGCAGAAATGTAAATCATCTTGCACGCGTTAACTTTAACGGTTGGGATGTATTTTTTGATCTCCTTTTATGGATAAGATGATCATCATTTTGTTAAAGCAAGTGTTTGATTTATCTGCTTTAAAATAGGAAGGGATTAAAGTCGAGAAAGAACACTCAGATTCTCCATATAACCCTAATGATTATGAACTGTGAAATATTTTATTTAGCTTTCATGGGGCCTTAAAATGAAGTGACATTAGAATTAACAAATGGCTGTGGTAAAACACAGTTTATTAAAGCCTGTGAGATTATGAAGTATATCCTCACAAAGTTTTTAAGGTATTTGTGTCTTGAATAGCCAAAATGCATTTTTAAAATTCCATTGCATCAGATTTTCTTCTGATTTATATCTGTACGAGCTAAAATGCTTTTCCAAGTGACACTGTGGAGCTTGATGCACTATAAAATGAATGCATCTGGCCTTTCCTAAGCAAGAGAAAATCTAATGCAACTCCAGATGTTTTAAATAGAATTATCGTACCAATCACGTCTGAGCCTATAAGGTAAAATAGACAATATGTGAAAGATGCTGGCTTTCACTAGTCATTTGAGGGAGTGTATTCACTTTAACTCTTATCTTAATTAATTACAAGAGGGATTTTTGCTTGTTTGTTTCCTGCAGTACTGCTGAAATAGCATCATTTGGCTGTTTGCTTGGGAATGTCTTGATCTGTTTAATAATAAAAATCCTGTTTTACAAAATTAATGAGAAAGCTAAGGTACACAGGCAGATGGTGAGGCCCTGGCCTGAGGTTTAGCTAACGGGACAGAACAGGAGAAAATGCTGGACGCGACATGAGGAACAGCTGGATGGGACAGAAAACGGCGTGAGAACCGGGCAAAAGTTACCGAAGCGTGGGAAAATGGAGGGAAGGGGAGGAGGAAAGGGGCCGGTGGGGGCAAGGAGTCTGCGGGTCCGTACGCTTGTCCGGCCAAGCCCTATGCCTGGTGACCGCAGACTGTCCTCATTGGTCTGGTGGCCAGCAAGAGGAGACATCTGCACATGTGTGCAACCACTAGTGAATACGGTGCTCATGTTCATGTGAGGGCTGCTGGCGTGGCTGTGGGACCAGTGAAGGCACTTCCCGCTGTCCGTGTTGGTCCGTGCGGACATTGTGCCGTGTAAGAAAGCTAGAAAAGCAAAATTGTGCTCAATGCTCACATTCAAGCCCAGCTTCTGAACATGTGCCGAATGCTCTAATTCAGCCACCCACTTTCAGAGCTGATCATTTTTGACTTCCACACGAGGGAAGGCCAATTCTACGGATCATAAGGATCTCAAGCCTGTGTTATATACGGTCAGACTTGCTATCATAGTGACATATTTTAACCTTCAAGTCCATGGAATTATTGTTGCAACTCAGTTGTCCTGACTATGCAAGCTTAATGACGAATACCTGATTCCTTAAAAGAAAAAAAAGACACACACGCAAAAAAAACCCAGAAACAAAAACAAAAAAACACAACAAAACACCTCCAAAATCAAATGCAAATATAACAGACCTGTAGATCTTTAGAAGATATTTTTAACTCTTGCAATATCCTCTAATCCCATAGTGACACTAATACATACCTTAATGTCATTCAAATAACCAGCAAAAACGTTTTTTGCATAAAAATTCAGAGGGAGGCCCTTTGATTGTCCTACTTGCCACAGTCCTTTCACTCTGTTATTTTATTTTACTTTTTTCTGTATTTGTCCCCCAGGTTTTGACTCAGTTTTCAACAGTGACAGAAAACAGTGGGGAAGGAAGTAAATCAGATTCTGTACTAAAAGCATAATATCATTGTGTTTGTAGGTATGAAGCTGCCTATTGTTTTCTAAGAATACCAAAAAAAAAAAAAAAAAAGAAAAAAAGCAGTAGTCACTAACAGACCGGGAGATAATCCAGGCTTGAGTGTGATACAGACGGCTTTAACATGCAGTATGTTAGTGAAAAATGAGAAAATTGAATGTAAAGAAAAAAATAAAGAAAAAGAAGGAAACAAAGCACTCATTATTTATGCCAGAATTTCTACTTCTAAAGTAATACAGACTGCTGTGAAATAATGTAACAGCTGCAGCTGCGGAACGTAGGGAAAAGCTGAGATTTGCCACTGGAGAAAAAGAGGAAAGAAATATGAAAGCTCTTTGACTTTAAAGAATCCTATGAGAATAAAAACCCTACTCACTAAAAATTCCTGGGCCATTTTCACATAAATGCTTCTATCTTTTTTTACAGGAGAAAGCATGGAAAGAACAGTTTTCTCACTAGTAGTAGACCTCTTCTCACTTCTTTATGATACTGTGGCAAAGGGTATGCCTCTTCACACACTGATGGAAAAGCAGGAGAAGATATTTTCCTGGCTCTGTCATTTTACCCTGATGTTTGTCAATGTGAAGGAATGGTCCTGATTTAGCCACCAGTACCAGTGAGCCAATGCCATAGCTTCAATAACTTGTCTGTATTAAATCTTGTAATCATGTTTTGGCTAAGGTAGTTAAATTCTTAAATGGAATAATTGTCTGCTTCTAGGTACATTTAACTCTAGCTTAGATCATTCACTGCACAACAGGCACCATTAAAAAAACATAAAAAAAAACATGACAAGCTTCTTCCAGGTTGCAGCCAGCCTGGAGCAAACATTTGTGCTCTGTCTTCACTGGAATTTAAAACGCTTCTGACATGCTGCGACTCTATTGAAAGTTATAGTGTAATCAAACCCTAATTCTGAAAAAGAGCAGGTCCAAAGTGTGCCATTTCACAGCTTTCAAGTACCTTCTAAAGACCCTTCAAGGGCCTGCAATTAAGTTGAGATGCAGTCTGGTGAGGCTGATATTTAGGTAATTACTATGATATTTATATATTCATATACATGCGTCTACATATCTACATCGCCACGTCCTTTTTATGTTGCTTATCTTCTGCAGTGGTAATCTATTTGTCTTCCGTTCTCTTTCTGTACCACCTTGCCCATAAAGAGAGCGATCCAGAACCCTAAATCGGAACAACAGTGTTTCATACACACGTTACATATATAAACACGTGTTCTTGTGTGAGTTCCCATGTGTCAAAAAATCTAATAGGATGAACCTTTTCTGAGGGCATCCTCGGGTACTAAATCTTTAACAGGCTGTATTATACAAACAACAGATGTTCATTTTTGCACCGCACCATTTTTCCTCTTCATATATTACAAATTTATTAAAATGTTTAAGTTGCAAAGTCAAATCACAGAAATAAGCTATAACATATTAAACTTCAGCTCAACCTCCATCTGTATCTGCATTTGCATGATCTCAAGTTACATGTTCCGAGATTTATTAGCCATAGGACTCTGCCTCATTTGAATAATAGCTAGTTATTCCCAGTTTATCTTTGTATCTCATTTTGTATATGTGCCGGACATTATTTAGCACAAACAATTTGAATCTTGCAACAGTTCAGCATCATTAGTTTCTTAATGGGTGCAGGGATGGATGAAAAACAGCAGGAGAGAGGAATGGTGTAGGCAGGGCAATGCATTAGGGGCTGCGTGTGGAGCAGACCCAGGCTGAAGCAGAGAGCAATAGGAGTCCCCTAAAAACAGCCTGGTGGAAGGATATATCATAACATCTGCAATCAAGGATGGGGTTTGGCCCTAGAAAGTTCATGCACACTTTGGGGGAGACTTTTCCTTTAAGAAGTTTTAAACACGCATACAAATACACATAAATGCATACTCACACAGAGCTGGGAAATACATTGCATATACTTATTTCAGGGTATGATTTCAAAACTTGTGGTTTTGTTAGCCCTGATTCATGATTTTTGAATACAGGGAACTGGTAATTCTGAATTTACTTGCTGTGAAGTATGTGTTTTCTGCTCAGATCTGTTCAGATGATGGATCGACATCAACAGCTTCTGTAGCAGCTGAATTGCCCATGACCAGAGTGTCTAGCACAAAAATAACTTGTTCATTTAAACACCACTATTTTCAAATATTTAAGACACATTAATACGAACTAAAATAGTTATGCCAAACATAGCTGGACATATTTAAATTGAGTAAAATGTGAGGTTGTATTGATAAATTATATTCTCAAATAAAATATGTTCTAGAGGCCAATAACGTTTTAATATTTTATTACTTATTACATGAGGAATTAAATTATCTTTTCTTTTCCTAAATCTCATATTCCAAAATTAGGTTAAAGTGGTTTTCTTCTTTTCTCTTGCTGAACCCTTTCCTAAAGATTTGCAACTATTTAGAGATCTTAGTTTATAAATATATACATGCATACATATTTTATATATATATATATATTTATACAGAATTTCTGCTGAACTAGATGTGCATCACAACTTTGATATTTGCAAAAAAATCAACAAAACATAATTTAAGTGGGGGAGCATGAGATCTGGAATACTACAGCCTTGTAAATAAATCTCTGCTGATTTGGAGCTGATGATGGGTTTGGCAAAACAATCTATGAACACAGCGGGCGGGATTCATCTCAGTTTTAGATACCTAGAACAGACTTCTTATTATAGCCTTTCTTTACCATTGGGGCCGTGAAACAAGCACTTGCAGAGTATGTTTCTACTGTCTATTGCAGACGGCTATGTTAGGATGAGCTGAAGCACATCTCAGAAAGCTTGTTTCGCTCCCTAGACTAAGAGAGTCCTGTGTGAATGGCTTAGATATAGACATCCACCTTTCAGTTAGATAACACAAATTCTGCTCGGCGTCCCTAGAGTGCTTTTGGATCTTCAAGATTTTCTGTCTCTAAACAACAAGGCCTACTGTTAAAAATGTAAACCCAGAAATAATTTGAAAAATGCACCGAGTTTCCTAATTATAGGCACTTAGAACATTTTCTCATGTAACTTCTGATTTTCAGGTGCAATCCATGCTATGAATTACAAGTGACTCTCCTGTCAGGGTGCACAGGGGCAATTTTGATTGATTGATAGATCAGCCAGTCTATTCACCATCGATATTTAAAAGGCAGTACTAGGCGTCTGGATCCACAGACAGCTACGCTAACCGTTAGACCTTCTCCTAAAACCTCTGGCTTTAATATTGATAACAGATATGAACCTTGTACTAGTGTTCCATTCATTCTGGTAACACCTCATGCAAATTTAGAGCCAGCTGTTTTTTTGGTTTTTTTTTCAGTTTTGTGGGGTTACTGATTTACCTCAGCTGCGAAAGGAGTTGCCGGGCATCGTGGTTCTCTGGAAAGAGCCCTGCTTTGCACTCAGAGAAGGTGCTCCTCCGGAGAGCTTTCTAATTTTGTGTAAGCCACGTCAGCAAAGACCACCCCCAGGGTATCTACTGAAGACACCACTCATTCGTCTTGCAAAATGTCACAACTGTTGGATGAAACACAGGAAAGAGCAGAGAGAGAGAAAGAGACTTTTCATTCATAGCCTTGACTGTGATGCCTTGATTCTACACTGCCTAGCTTGAAACCTCTTGAAAAACTCCCTGGACTCAACCAAGGCATGGAGGCAAATATCTCCTCCCACATGTACTGCTTCCAGACTATGTCCTGTGTACATAGATTTTAGTGATCAACAAACCTACCTGGGTGAAGAAACTAAAATCTTCAGGAAAAAAAAATTCTTTATAAACACATACCAAATGGAAGAAAAATATCCAGTAGATCTTTGAACATCTTCTTTAGCTGTATATCACTCAAGAATCTGGCTACAACAGATACATTCAGGTTTCTACCAAATATTAGCCGTGTGCATTATATAAATACCCTACTTAGCCAGATGGGTCACAAGAAATGGATGGCCACACGTGTGCTGGGGGTACCGAAGATTATTTAATTCTACCTACAAAGTTGCCCCCAGAGCCCCCTTATGGCTTTCCTAGGGTGTGACAAAAATGCCTGGGAACATGCCTAGCACTGAGGCTGGCTGATGCAGAGCAGCCGACTCATGAGCTAGTAAAGTCTCAGCCACCAGACAGAGGAGGTAAAGTGCATAAAGCGCCTCTGGGGGAAGGTCCCAGCAAGGATCCCACTCCCAAATGGAGCTCTGGAGCTGTCTGAGAGAGCAGGAGCTGGCAAGGGCAGAGAGCGTGGTAGGGACGGCTCCAGGAGTTTAAGAGCCCGCACAGGCACATTCCCATGCCTGGGAATGCTCTCCAGCACTGTTTAATTTACTGCTGCAGGTAGAGCCGGAGGATCTTTCATCCTAAGCGGTGAATCAATCTTCTGTCATCAGGATGTTGCTGTCATGCAGAGGGAGGAAGTTAGAGGATGGATGTTTGGTGAAGAAAAGGAAGAGCCCTTGCCAGTACTTTCTACAACAGAAACTTTGCTGAAGTCAAGTAACCAACATTGGCTTGATGTTTCTTCTTCAGTTTGATTAGGGGGAAAAAAAAAAAAAAGACTATATCTTACAGCTATCTGCACAGCAGGGCACACAACCCAGTTTGCATTATGTCTTTATACAAATTTGCATTATAACAGAGATTTCAGTCTTACAGTACTCTAGGAGGATAGATTTTAACAGCATCTCCAAAATAACACATTCTCTCAGTAACATACACATGTCAAAGGCCTAAAAAGGTCACACCAATATAAAAACCAGTCTTCTCAAATTCACTCATCACACTCATGTTGATCACAGAGAATAAAGAAAAGAAAAACACTTTTTATAGCACCTCTTGAGTGTTACACATTGGCGGATTGTAGATCAAAGGTGGGGAAAGGGGGCGTTACAAAGCTGCAGAACTACAAATGAGAGATATTTATATTATCTGCCAAACTCTGTACATAAAGAGATTTCAGCGCAATTGCCACAGTTGGTCAAAACTTCAGCAACAGCATCAGAAACAAATATTTTTATATACTTATTTAGCACAAAAACTTTATGCAAATTTAGGTGTGATGATACTGCAAAAATTTCTGAAGGAACTGCACGCTGTCTGGTATTCCCACAGGCCCCATCGCGTTTCCTCTATCATATTTCTTGATTTAAGTTAAGTAACATTTTTATGTAAACAAACAAAAAAAAAAAGGATTTAGGTGATTCCTATAGATTTTTTACTATTTGTCTGAAATCAGACTTCAAGAGAAAAAGAGCTGGCACTTATCTTTTTAGATAGCTGCCCTCCTAAAGTAAAATCTAACAATTGCTGCATTGCAAGAAACTGAAACGTAAAAAAAAGTAATGGGCATTAGAAACAAAACAACAAGAAAACATACAGATGATGTACTACATCATCTATTCCATCTCTGTGTCTAGAAACAATGATAATTGCAATTTTGCCCAGATTAATGTTTGGAATACTAATCTCCAGACTTTTCCCTCCCTTCCTTCCTTTTAAAATGTAGTTACGAAATTAAATTGTGAAATAAATAGAAAGAAATATAGCATGTGAGCAAAACCAGTTGGCTGATGGATGTTTGAAGGTCTCAACAACATTAGTGTTCAATAGGAGAGCTGAGTATATCCAGGTGTGTTATATTCTTACCAAGATGTGCTGGTTTATATCAATGTGGGCAATAAAAATATTGCAGCCGGTGTTCTTGTACAACAGGGCTAAAGTATCACAAAAGAAATCTTAATGCAATTGTTTTTGTTCCCCTGAGACAGAAAACTTCATTGGGAATTTGAGAGGGAAAGCTTGGATTCAGAAAGACTTTGCCTGAACTGTGGACCTCAGAAGTGCATCCCACCCCCAGGGCTGGGTGCGTAGCTGGCCACCTCCAGCAAAACCAAAGAGCAAAACCGAAGAGCGCCCCGCAGAGCGTATTTCCTGCATGGTGCCTGCTATGTCTGAAACAGTCTTTCCTCCTGAACACCAAATAACCCCTGTAATCACTTCATTCTAGTCAATTCACTCTCAATGACACTCTTAATCCATGAAACATTTGCAATGAGAGCCCCATAATGAGATTAAAATAGCCACATACATCTTATCTTCTCCATTGTCACACATGACCTTGTACTTTCTCATGTAGCCGTTTGTCTGACTTTGGACTGGATCTCCAGCACAGGTGGTTAAATCTTTGGATAAASAGTATTTTTCTTCTCTTTAATATGCTATCCTAATTACCTTGGCAGTCCTCTAAAGACAATGACTTTGCCATTGCAGGATCTTTAGGCATTGAAATTGGAAAGGGATGGTTTGGTGACTATCGAAAATCAAAAAGATCTTCATTTACTCATGCAACAAGGTTACCCGTCAATGCAAAACACAAGAGGTTTTGCCCAAACTGAGCTAGCTTTAAACAGAGAATTGAAACAGGCCTATAAAGCTAAAAATGGAGCTTCAAATCAAGTCCAAGAGATGGTAGGACACAAGAAATGTAGGATGGTTAATGAAAGCCAGACRCTGTGGTTTTGCAAGCCCTGACTACACAATACCTCATCATTATAGTTTTAAGCACCTGTTTTGCCTGCTCTTTCATATGTGTGACAGAGAGCAGCAAAAAACTTTTATGAATAACAGTATATGAATGATAAGAAAATAGTAAATAGGACTTATTACTTTATTTCCAYAATAGGTAAGACTAACTGCTGAGGATTAGTACCCTCTTATTAATTTTGCAACACAGGCTTTGTAGTTATCTTTTTTATATATATAATTCCTTTTTTGTTTGGATTTTCAAATGTTAACAAAGGAAGCAGTCCTCCAACTACAATTTTTAATATCTGTTTTGGGTTGTTTGCTTTTTGCTCGTGTCTTTTCAGAGTGCATTACTACAGCATATCAGTTACAGGCAGGTCTCATTAGCTGGGRGATTACTTGAATAGCAACCTCGAAGTCTAAAATGCCTCCCTGTTTGAACTGAAGGCAAGTTGGAAAGCATAAACCTCTGCAGTCTCCTGATGGCATGGTGCATAGTGCTCAGATTTAATGTTCCCATCCAAAGTTTCAGCCCGCGTGACAAGGGCGAGCACCGGACGGATCCGAAGATGAGCTATTTGACAGGGCTCAGCGGCAGGCTCGCTGCTAGCAGCTTTGCAGAAACAGCCTGCTGCCACCTCCCTGCTGCTCCGTGGATAATTTTCAGTGCTGTCAGTCTGCATCCTAATTTGTATTACTCACAGATGTCCCTGAAAAGCCACATACCCTGGGACCATTTTTATGACACAGGATGTGAAATGAATGTGCCATAATTTTAAATTAAACATCTGCAGATTTTCTCAGTTACCTAGATTTCAAGAAATCCTGCATCCATTTACAAGTTAATTCAGTTTAGTACATTCAGATTCTAAAAGAGCATTGAAGATCCTTATATCTTACAAGAACATAAGACAACATTATTCAAGCGGAACATACAACTCAAGTCTTTTGCCACACTGAAGAAAATCAGGAATAGCATCAGAGAAATGAGCAGAATTATTTCAGTGTAAATCTGTTAAAAGCAAAAATAGAACCAGAACCTATAGTTTTCAAATTACTGCATAGATTTGTTAGGCCTAATTCTTTGTAGCAAATCCTGAAGTCTAAATTCCTTAGCCTCTCTCTTAATTAATAGTAATGCATGTTTGAAATCTTTAGATAGGAGATGGGCCTAAATTCACTCTCAGTTTATGGATTCAAATTTCATTTATGTCAGTATACTGATGTCATTGTCTCTGGAGATAAAAAGTCCCCAGGGTCCGTACACTTTGGCTTAAACGTCTATTGATTTTAAAGGCATGTCCTCTTAAAATTTCCCCATTTTCCTTCTGGACTCCCTGCTCATGTTTATGTATTCAGATTATACCAAGAGATTTTATTTTTTTATAGTTCAATAAACTTCCAATATTCAGAGATATGTTGCAATGGGGCTTAAGGATTGTATTATTCATATTATTTGTAGTTATGTACAATACTTAGCAAACTAAAACTCAAGGCACATTAGTGCTATTTTGCTATGCCAGAAAAACCCTGGTGACTGCCCTAATTTGACTATAGGTGTAAGAACCACTCATTAAAATCTAATGTCAGACTCAAAGCTAGCACAAACTTTCATTATGCAAACATGAAATCGACTGAAAGGGCTAATGAGGGTAGAAAGATACCCCAGATGTCAATAGAAAACAATCTACTTCTAACACAGCTCTTCTTCTGGGAATTTCCTCCATCTACAACAAAGATTTTGCTTACTGATTTCCTGGTACTTGTTAGGCTGAATAATCATGTAGGCACAGTAAAAGAGTATGGTGAATCACAGACATAACTTATTTCTTAATTTTATTATATGCTTAACTCAATGATTGCTATTGTCCTTGTTCTTCTCAAACAGAACACTAAGTTTTAGCCAGTATTTTATAGTCATTGTATAGTAAGAATTGACAGACTAAATGAAATGGATTGATGGATTTAATGTTTCTCCCATCTGACTGATTCACATGCCACAGTAAGTTTTCTGTTTTCTTTAAATTTTACCTCAAATGCAGTCATAGTTTAAATCAACTATTCTGTGTGATTCTGTGATTCTGTGAAATAGACACCCAGAAAAAATGGATGGATTTAGGCGCAGATTTGGGTGTTGTTCCCAGCTCTGCTCTTAGCCTGCTGATGACCTTAATTCATTAACCTCAGTTCCAGATTATAATTTTCTTTTCAGTAAAATGAGACTGTGGATAAGTAAGTACAGAAAGGACCTGAAGAGATCACCTAGTTCATCACTCCCTTCTGAAAAAAACTTAATTATACCTACCAAGGCTCCAAGACATGTTTACCTGATCTGTTCCAAAACMTACTTTAATAATCTGGTGATGATGGTACTTACTGTCAYACGAGTGGTTTGAAAGTTACTGATGACAAGGACTATAGAATCTGAGCTGCCATTATAAACGTTATATTATAAATTCTATATTATATACTGTCTTAACCCAAGTGACATCCTTTGGGTATTAGGAGGACCACAGACTTTGGAACCTAATCTCAGACTAACTCACTGTCACAGAATCACAGAAGAGTTGAGGTGGGAAAGGACCTTTGGAGATCATCTAGTCTGACCATACTGCTCAAGCAGGATCACCTAGAGCTCATTGCCCAAATCATGTCCAGATGGCTTTTGGATATCTGCACAAATGGAGACTCCACAGCCTCTCTGGGCAACCTGCTCCAGTGTTCAACCACCCTCACATTAAAAAAGTGTTTTCTTGTGTGGAATTTCCTGTGTTTCAGTTTGTGCCTGTTGCCTCTTGTCCTGTCACTGGGTACCATTGAGAAGAGTCTGGTCCCATCCTCTTTACGCCCTCCCTTCAGATACTTATATGCATTGATAAGATCCTTCCTGAGCCTTCTGTCCACCAGGCTAAACAGTCCCAGCTCTCTCAGCCTTTCCTCATAGGAGGGATGCTCCAGTCCCTTAATCATCTTTGTGATCCTCTGCTGAACTCAAGCAGAGTACCAGCTGCAGACTTTGTTCTTTTGTTTTGTTCTTCCTTAGTTACTGGAAAAATTGGGAAAAATAACAAATTAAAGGGCATGGTAAGTTTTAGAGTAACAGCAGTTTATTCCACTACAGTTTGTGGTGTTGGCAATAAGGCGTCACTAATCCACATCTGTTCAGGACAGGAATATATTGATGATGGAAAAGCTTTGCTCATGTCTCTGTTTGATATTTGCCTTGGGAATGTGAGAATACATTTGCATATTCTAGGAGAACCATAATACGAATAAAGAATAGCTTTCCACTAAGCAGAGYTGTAAAATAGAGCTTAATATGGAGAAAACATTTCCTAGCCATGCTATCTATCAGTATGCAAGTGAGCTACTCTTTAAAGGAACAGGTGTACAACACGTGCTCAAGCTATCAAACTATCACATGATTAATCTGAAACTTTATTACAAATCTAGCCTAAATTACCCTTCTAATGCGATATGGCATGACCTCCATCTCATGAGAGCCCAAAATGAATTCATAGACAGCCACATACCTTCCAATTATTGCTGTAAGAGACTGTAATTTAGGAAGCATTACACTTACTGAAAGTCACCATGAAAAATGAATCTGAGCTTTTAAACAAGAATTAAGATAAATCAGTGTAAAAAAAAAAAAGTTAAAAATGCAAACATTGTTTTCTTATGAATACTTTCCAATTATTATGGGGATTTCACAAAATAGTGATACTTTTTATAGTTTGCCAGCACATCTGAATACCATGAAAAAAGACAGCATGAGACAAAACTGAAAGCCAAGAATGTCTGATACTTATTCTAGTGTTTGTGGCCTTTATGTAAGTCACAACTTGATGAATAGTTAAACACATTTGATAGGATAGAAGAATTAGACTGAAATCATTTACCAGTGCCCTGGGGTCTATGTTCTTCTCTCTAATTACAGCAGCTTTATTATGAATCTTTGCAGAATCAATATGGAAGTACACCCCTATGAGTTATTAAATGCCACCTTTTCCCATAAAGTAGAATTTAAGTCTAAATTCAGTGAAGTACTTAAACATATAGTTAAGCAAGAGTAGCCTCACTGAATATATAGCAAGAGGCAAATTATTGAAATTTAAATATTAACTAAAACCTGTCCTAGAATGGATAATACTAGCTACATAGCCCACACAGAACACTTTTTATTGGTAATCTCCAGTCACTTTGCAAAGGAGAAAGATACCATTATAACTATGTTACAGATGAAAAAAGTCACACAGAGGTAAAATGATTTGGCCAAAGTCACTTGTAGATCATTGGCAGAATTGTGGAAGAATGTCAGATCAATGCGTAAGGTCCAGATCAGATCTCCATTCAGTAGGCCATCAAATGCTTAACAAAATCATAATGAAAGCAGTGCTTTGCATGTCTCTAATTTCATTGTAAAATTTCATTTTGTGAATTACAACATTGTTAGAAGAATATTTCAGCTAAGGGCAAGAAGATAGACCAGATGTAACCATGCTTTGTCTACTATATATAGTAATACAATCCATAACTTCTGATTACTGAATATACATATTACATATAAACCCTAGACTCTGRCAGATTTGATCAGTATCTCAGTAAGGATACAGGAAACCTGAATGGACAGAAGACACAATTCAAACAGATTTGTTGCTCATGTTATCCTATCCTTTGCATCTCCCAGTGAGGTAGAGCAATAGTGTTATCCCTTTTAAAATATATAATTGCTTAATTTTTACAGAAGACAATGAAGTTACTTTAAAAAAAAATGATGTCCTAGAAATTCAGCTGAGTAAATGTAGACCTTTGCACCTGATCTGCTCATGCTAGACTTCCTTTAAAATTTGTGGAAGAAAAACAGTTCTCTACAGCACAGTACATSCCATCCAAATTTCATTCAGAAGACCATGGACCATTGGACCATGAACAGTTCAGTTCTGAACGTAAACTGAATATTCACTGAACGTAAAGTGGACTTAAGGTGATTAGCTGAAAATGAAGAAAACTATACTGTAAAAATCTAGACATAGGGGTGGTAGCACATCTGACCCCTAACGGTAATTTAGACAAAGATGCAGTCTCAAGGGGACTGCATGATGAGAAAACCTTTCACATACTTCTGGGAATTCAGAAGAAGATTCAGGAGATGCTCTGCTGGACCATGAAGAATTGGTCAGAGGAGTGAAGGTTGGGGGCAGCCTTGGCTGCAGTGACCATGTGATGGTGGAGTTCAGAATCCTGAGAGGAGAGAGCAAGGCAAAAAGCAGGATCACAGCGCTGCACTTCAGGAGAGCAGACTTTGGCCTGTTAAGGTGTCTGCTTGGAAGAATCCCATGGAATAGGGCTCAAAGGGATAGGGAAAGAAAAGGGGTGTAGGAGAGCTGGTTGATATTCAAGGATCACCTCCTCCAAGCTCARAACGGTCCATCCCAATGAGCAGGAAGTAGAGCAAAGGTGACAGGAGGCCTGCACGGATGAACAAAGAGCTTCTGGAAAAACTCAGACATGCAAAGGAAATATAGAGAAGGTGGAATCAGGGAGAGGTAACCTGGGAGGAATATAGGGATGTTGTCCAAGCATGCAGGGATGGGGCTAGGAAAGCCAAAGCCCTTATGGAGTTGAATATGATGGGTGATGTCAAGATCAAGAAGGGCTTCTACAGGATCATTTAAGCAAACTGGACATAAACAAGTCCATAGGCCCTGATAGGATGCACCCATGAGTGCTGAAGGAGCTGGCGGATGTCATTCTACGAGAAAACACCTGGCTCTTTAAAGTTCTCAGGTTTTGCTTCCCTTAACAGCAGTACTGAGAAATAGCAGGAAACCCTGGTTTGAACTGATTCAAACCTCCAAGAGAAACTTATGGATTTTTTTAAAAGAAGGAGCATCTGTGGTGGGTATATTCCTGCAGCCTTGCCTACATCTCTGATGAGACCTGACATTTTTGAAGTATGGTCTACTGCGGTAACCTCTATTTGCCTTTATCCTGCTAACAAGACATCTGAATGACACCACTTTCAGCCAGAGTCAATATTCAAGGTCTTACAGTTTGCTTCTGTTAGCAAGAAACCCTATTCAGTGAACATTGAAACTAATGAAGCTTGCCTTCTTCAAGATTTGTATCCTATCTTCCTACACTTTCAAGAAATTTCAAACTTCCTACATTTTCTCAAGGTCCCATGTACACCAGTGCCTCCAAGTTTCTTCTGAAATCTTACACATCTAATAGCTTCAGTCGTCACCTGGACACTGGGCCAATACAAAACTACATTAATGCTGATATCCTATCTGGACCTTGCAGGTGCATACTCCACCTATATATGTATATATATGAGCATGTGGTTGAGGTCTCAGTACTTTTTATTCAATGGGGCAGTGAGAGAGTGTCCTACTCAACAGCTGAGTTCATGAAACTGGTAGGAATAAATATCTTAATGAATTCTAACTTTCTRTTGAATATATTTGAAAATGGCAAAGGAGCTCAGAAGTTACTGGAGTGCAAAGGAGACACAGAGAGGCAGACACAGAGAAAAATTGCATGTTCTTTTTGCTTCAATAATAGGCAAAAAAACTCCAGTGCTAATAGAGTCAGGTAGTTCTTGGATGCAATCCTATTGATAAATTAAAAATTTCCAGAAAGTTTTTGTTCTGGAAACAAGTTAGTTTTGCTACTATTTTCAAGACTCCTTTCAGGCCTCACCCCCCCAAAAAAAGTTTAGACTCAGATATGCCCTGTTTAGCTTTTTGCATGTATACAATTTCATAACCAAGTTACTTCRTAACTGTGAATTCACCTAGACCTATCTTAACTGTGGGATGATATTATGGAAGTTTTCATGACTCATTTGTATACCAGGGCASTGCTTTCTCGTCCTCACAGAATTCAGTAATTCATCCAGTCTTCCCTGTTCTCCTGCTGTGGTGTCGCAGTAAACACTAACCATTGAGATGCAGGCTGAAAGAAATTTCTGAGCAGAGGGAGGGAATGCAGCATTTTCCAAGATATATTGTCCCAAGCAGCATTGCAAGTTACTGCCTCATGGGACACTACAAGTCAGAATACATCTCATGCCACAGATATGCAGACTGTGCTGTTAATCAGAAGCACTGTGAGACAAGCTCACACAGTGAATTAGTGATGCCATAAAATCTTTGCAACCAAAATGCTGATCTGCTTTTACTTACAGATAGACATTACATTTTTCTAGTAGAACAGATGTTGTTGAAAGTTAAGGAGTTTGGACTTCTTACTCGAATGTATTGATACATTGGGAGGTGACCTTGTAGTATTTACCTTTTAATTTGTATTTTGAGCAGATGAATAAATGTTAACCCTCTTCATACAAAAAATCGATGCTTTTTATTGTTAACACATGCATTCAGAAAAGTTTGGGAAGAGGCTATGGAAGACAGTAGTAGCAGTGCTCTATTAGAAAAAAATATTGAAACAATCCTTTATAATTATTTATTGAATGTTTTGGAAGAGGCATGACTACCTCGGTTCCCAGGCAAGCAAGCAAATAGTAAAGGAAGTTACATTTCAAACTTAACTAGATTTGGCCTTCACAAGGAATCTGGCCCATAAGAATCCATRTATCTGTCATCATTTGGCAGAAAAGTGACCCCACTCTCTGAAAAAAATCCTACAGTATTTAGGAACAGTGCAGTGAACTTCAGAGAGTCATGGACTCATAGAAATGTTCATTGGAAGGGATCTATGGAAGTCAACAGYCCAACCCCCCCTGCTCAGAGCAGATTTTTTTGTCAACTTTAGATCAGGTCAGTGTGGCGTCGTCTAGCTGAATCTGGACAGTCTCCAAGAATGGGGATGTAACCTGTTCCAGTGCTGAGCTGCCCTCCTACTGGCAAAGYTTTTCCTACTGTCCAATCTGAACCCTTTAGGTTACAATTTTTGGCCATTATCCCTTCTTATACTGTCTAGTACTGCCAAGAATTTGGCCCCATCATCTTTGAAATTGTCCTTTGTAGGCAGCTATTAGCCTCCTTTTGAACAGGCTAAACAAGCCCAGCTCCATCAAAGCCAATTCTCAGACCACGTGCTCTAGACCTCTTGACCATCCTGGCAGCCCTGTGCTCAACAACCTGTTCCAACTGACCTTGCTTGGAGAAGAGGTGTTGGACTAGACAATCTCCAGAAATCCCTTCCAGCCTCAACCATTCCATGATTCTGTGATTTTTCCACCACTGAACAATCTGTTTTTCCATCCCATATGTCCTCAGCTTCCAAATGAGAGTATTGTGGGATATGGCACTAAAAGCCTTTCTAAAGGCACTGTTCTCCTCTCATCCACATAGGCAATCATGTTACTATAGAAGACRATCAGGTTGGTCAAGCACAATTTGCCCTTGTTCAATCCATTCTCAACTGCCTTATTGTCCTTCACATGCTTGGAAGCAGATTACAAGCTGAGTTGCTCCATGATCTTTTGATGGACCAAGCTGAGGCTGATCAGACTAAAGTTCCCTCTCATCTTTGACACTGTATAGGTTGGATTACATGGAGCCAATTCATTCATCTCTCTCTGACCTACGGGGAAAAGTAAAGCCTCCTAACAAGGAAGAGATCTCAGAGAACGTTTTTCTTTATGTGAGTCATAAGTTAATCTCTGCATCAGTGCAGTTACCTGCTACCACTAAACTGAGGCTGCTCTTAAAAATACAATTTAGCCCTTTTTGACTCCTCCTAAACCATTTATTGTTGAATCCATTTCCTCTCCTTTGACTCTCACCTTGTCATTATGCTCTGTCTTAYGCTTGCTTTTCAGTTAGCAGGGAAGAGAGGAATGATCATTTTAGTGSTCATTCTAGGCAACAGTAATAACAATGTGAAAGGTATTTTGGTGCACACAGCTACAACAAAATCATGATCCCTTATCTTCTGTCCACACTGCAGTTATCCAGTATGCAAAGAAAGCCACCAGGGGAAATGAGGTGACCTTCAAGGTCTTCACTTTCATTGCAACAGAAAAGTTCATTTTTTGCCCACACATACAGATGTACATTTTTTAATGGAGGTGTTTTCTTGAAAATTTGCCCACTGTAGAAGAGTTCCCCCCTCTCCCCCCATAGGAATTCCCTTCCATCCTCATTTACTCTACAGATGAACTCCAGAGTGGCTAAATAAATAATGGAGCTAGAAGATTGAGAAGTGCAACAGAAAATATAACAAATCAAGAAAAAAAAATGTTAAGAAACCAGTCTCTGCTTCCTAGCTACTCAAGGGGGCAAAATGATGACCCCTGTTCTGCTGGATAGTGCTGTCTTTATTGCAACCAGCAGATCTACTTGGTGCAGGGCATAAAATGCCCCAGTTAAAATGTTAAAAGAAATACAGCTGCAGAAAGTGTCTAATCACCCCTGTCTCCAACATGCAAACTACAATGAAGCCCATTTACTGTAAAAAATAAAAAATAAAAATAAAAAAAAGATGTACAAACAAGTAAACCTAAACACAACCATACAATTTGGTCCTTAAGTAGAGAAATTGTATTAGTGCTCTATTGCTATGCCAATGCATACATAATTCAAGCGTGAAATGACTTTAAATGCAATTTAATTAACCATGSTACAGCTTAAGGTTGCTTTGTACATAACAGAGTTGGGCAGCTTCAGAATTTCCAAGTCCCTAGATATTGCTTCCACCAAGCCTGAAACAATTCACTTGTCATGGAAAATCACATACCATACTGGGTGCTAAATAGGTATTCAGAGGAATTATTATTCCAGATAGTGCAAAGAAGAAAGAAGGTAAAGGCGGAATTCGCACCAGAGAAAGAAATTTGTCAGTTCTGCAGAATGTCTGTTATTGTTCAGAGAGCCTAGCGTTTTGTCTAATGCTTTTCTATGTCTTATGTATTGTGAATCCTGCCAAATGAGTTTTGTTAAATAGCCTTTCACGATGTCTCAGAAACCCCCCAAATAAAACAAAAGCACACATCCACTTTGGGAAATACATAAATACAATGCAATTTTCCAAAAATTGACTTTTCATTTTGAGGAGCACTAATGAGGAGTAGTGCTTTAACATAATATATACATATATGTACACGTACACACACACACACACACACACACACACACAACATTTTTTTTTTTAGGTTATCTCCTGAGACATTTAGCAAGAATTTTATACAGTGATATAGACCTCTTGTCAATAAAGTTTAAAGTTTTACTGATATATATTCCAATGTAATCTGGTTCCCCTTTATGGGAAAGTACCATCAGCTCTTTCTTTTTTGGCAGAAAAGTATCCCTTGAGATGAATTACCAATGCCAAAAGCCCATGGGTAATCTTTTGTTAGAAATTTWAAAAAAAAAGAAAGAAAGAAAATAAAAGAGTTGCTTGACAAAGACAAAAACAGTGACTAAGTAATGATAGCACAGCCTCACTATATAAATCAAATAAAGAACCTATAACATTTTTACCTTATTAACTTTAATAATTCCCATTTTCCTGGTGTCACTATGCTGTCACCTACTGGTCACAGAGTCACTTTTTTAAGTATAGTCATTTGAAGAAAAACAAGAAGCAATACGGTTTGCTTTGGAAGATCTGGAGCAGCTTTTTAACCAGTGAAAATTAATAAAAGTTTCTTTAAGGTCAGTGGAATTTGGCTTGTTTACAGCAGCTGAGTGGCTAATGCTGACTGCAAGAGAGAACTTTGGTCTACTCTGCCACTGAAACCCTTGTGATCTCTGTCTCATCTTAAAATCCATCAGGGGGTATGAGCTTTCATATTAAAATGGCTTGCAGCCACAGATTTTTCCTGCTGTGAATCACTATTGCTTTAATGCATGGAATAATGCCCATCTTGGGACTGTTTACTGATGTGCTGGCTCTGTTTATCAGCAACACGGCTAACGACCAAAACCTCTCCAAACTTCCTTCACGCTTACCCCACTGTTTTGCTGCTTATCTTGCTCCTCGCTTCTTTCTTGTGTGTCCTCTGCTATGTAGGGTCATCTCGACTGGCCGTCACCTACCTGTTTAAACCCTGGCAGTCAGCCAAGAGCTGGCCTTTGCTGTTTCAGCTCGAGGGATGTTGCATACTTGTGCCATAYGCTTCTGATTACTGGGCAGTCGTGCCTCATGTTCAGCACGGTCCCGTGCTGACAGCCTGGACTCTGCCCTCTGGGAAGAGGAGCGCGGATCAGCCCATATRAACTCCAGCCGCTGCAGTGTCTGCATGTACTGGGACTCCCCGAAACAGGGAAGAGGAAATAGCTAAGCCAAAGTTTYAGACTGTGGCTGCAGGAACAAAGAGTAGAAGCTGTGGAGTCCCGTGGCCAATAGTAGGTGAATGCTTGCAGAGTCTGCAGCTGCTCTGAGGAGTTGGATCGTATGTTCACAGCAGATCGTTATGCTCAACTGCTGCATTTTGTGACCTGCACCTCTGATAACCTGCCACTGCCAAAACAAACCTAGCAGGGGCTGATCCAGAGGGCACCCTGTGGAATCATCCTTGAGAAGAAGAAAAATCCACATCCCCAACTTTGTCCTGTTTTCTCTCTTTCCCAAATCCAGCAAGATATGGGCATCGTCAAAGTGTCAGTCCTTGTATCTTCTGGGCTTTTGCCCCATGCGTTATTACCCCAGTTTCTCTCTGTCTCCTTCTTCCCCTACTTATTGCAGGAAAAGACATTTGTGTTGGAGTGTAGAAAAGGGCTGCTCTGTTTTCTCTTCTTTACATAAACATGCAACTATAACTAAGGCTTTTGCATCCCTTCACGTGCTTCCCTACTACAGTGTTTATCATCTTCTTGGCCTCCTGGCCATTTCTCCAGTCAGCTGCCTTCTAGTTAACCAGTATTGATGGCAGCATCACAGATGGAGAATAGAGGAAGGAACAGCATTTTCAGCATAGCAGTGGGGCAGAAAAGATGCAACATTAGAATAGTTTATCCAGCTCTCAGCTTCATTAACATCATTAGCTCTGAGCCAACACAAGATACTGAGTTCACCTGCCAAGTCACACATACTCCCAAAGAGAAACATTCTTAAGGCACTTAAAATAATTCACCCCCTCTTTGAGTTACTACAAAATTATATTTATTTTTCAGTGCACATTATGTTCCTCCTAAGATGTTATAAAAGAGAACTTAATCCCCAAATAGATTTGCTATAATTGGCAGAGTTTTCATGGCAATGAATCTCCTTCATCAGTTCCCAAATACCTGTGGTTCCCTGCTTTTTCTTTGCCATCTCATTTTCACTTCTAAGTAGAATCCATCTCTGTCTTTGAGGACAAACCTTAAGGTACCACTTCTTTAAAGCAGTGGCAGCCTCCAGAAATGTACACACAGTTACCCACACTGTTTTTAGGTAGAACCTCAGTGCTTGCGTATTGGCTGCATGTCCAGTCTCTGAAGGAAGAAAAAGAACATGACTTATGGCTTGATGTGTAACTGATTGTCCCACCCTTGAAGCGTGCACAAGGGATGGCTGCACAGAAAGAAAGGAAGAGGAAAAAAATCTGGAAAACAGAAAGCGTTGGAAGTACATGGGAATCAGTTTATCTCAACAAAGTAGTGACTTTCTGGGTGAGGACTGTGCTCTAGCCTATGTATGTGCTGTAACTCTGCATCCTTTCACCTTCTGGTTCATATCTTTCATTGCAATATGTTCAACTCCTTTTCCAGACTTTATGCATGGGATTCATCTCCCTTAAATGTTGTTGTCTGCAATGCCAATATCGATCTGTGAGGTAGTCACCCTTGGCTCCTTTGTAGCCAACAGAGTTAAATTGGCACTTTTATGATATGATTCATATGGTCTGTTTTTGACTTTTCCTTCAAGATAAGATGACTCATGCTCTACAAGTGCTTCCTTTTCTGCATTAGCTATAGAAGGAGCCCAGGGTGACTGGCTTAGATGGAGAAATCAGCATTGTCAGAAAAATCCCACTGTGTGCGTCACAGAACAAAAAAGAGAACAGTGGATAATGGGATATGCCCGTATCTCTGCAAACAGCGAAGAAGTAACTCTTCTACAGATAACCAACACTGCAGGAACCCTGGTGGATACATGCTGTGGCTTTTAAGTATGAACGTGGCTGCACAGTATATATAATTTAGCACTTTAAGATTTCAAAGCACTTTAAGTTTTCAAACTAAAATTTTTAGTGCTTACAACACTGAAGAATATATTTATTATTATTATATATATATAAAATCGTTGTTTATGTTCATGGTTCTATGCCTTGAAAAATTCAGCGAARTTTTTCCTTTCACTGAGTATTTATTAGAGTTTTGTGATCAACCAGACATACATTATGTTGAAATCACCACAAAAGAGACTGTAAAATGGTTCATACCACCATGCATGCACATCAGAATGTGTGTAAGAATAGTGATTGAACCCATATATATTGCCTAGAAGTGACATACACATTGTTCAAAACATGAGCAGTTACATCTGGTCTGTAATCCAGAGCCACTGCAGCATATCGCAGATATCCTCCCTGTCAAAAAACAGGTGGCCAGTCTGCTATTCCTCTTCTATAATCCACCCACAAGTCACTTTTCTTTGCTCAAAGACTCTTTAAAATTCATCCTCCAGCTCTGATTGGCTCTTTCATCTGTCTTTCTTCTGTATGCATCAAGAGTAACAAGAAATTAGTCCAAGCATTTTACAAAGAGAAAGGCTAAGAAATGGGTGGACCTTCTATTCAAGGAGAGGCAAAGCTATTGAAAGAAGATGCTTGAAAAGTTAAAATTTTTGAGCAAGTTAAGATTTCTGGGGAGAGATAATCTCCTTTATCAGACCAATAGATATAATGATCTGAACCAATGAGTATACAATTTTTCATACATTTCATACATCATCAACTACAATCCAGTGGCTATCACAGTTAATAGTAATGACAAAGAGCCAGAACCTTGAATATGAAAAGATCAGGTCTGGCTGTGGTTAAACAGGTTGGATGATTTCAAAACAGTTCTTCCTAGTAAATTTAAAGATCTTGTCTGATACAATTTCAGAGCCTTTGAGAATTTTGAAAGGGTGGGATAAGAAAAGGTTAAGCATGATCCCTWGCTTCAGAAATGGGAGAAAACAGGAATAGCCAGAGAAAAGATAAACCTCACAGCTTACCTTTAAGGAACATAAAATGCTTGCAGAAACAAAGAGAAATCTAAATTCCTGTAGGTGTGGTCTGGAGTGGAAGCCAAGGAATAGGCCCATGAATGGCTTAGGCCCAGCTATACAAATTCATTAACAAGCTCCAATTGCCTTCCTAGCCTTATGCCCTAAGGGAAATATATCTGGCTATATATAAAACAGCTAACCTGCTTATGAATAAGATCTGGAATGCAGTCCTAATTCTACCCATGACTTTGGAAAAACAGCATCTTCTATTATTTATCTTTTTTGCTTTGACCTTTGTAAGAGAGGGATAAATTATGTGTTTATCTAGCTGTTCTTCAGTTCTGTTTGGCAGAAGGGAGAGGCATCTACATATCAGCATCTTACATATATCAGCTAATCTCAGAATGCCATAAGAAACACTGTTGTTTATTATGATATAAAAATATTTTTACCGTTTTTGTTGTGAAACCAAAAATGAATATCCTACCAAACAGAGAAACAATAACATCACTTCCATCCCCCATTGACACACTAAAGAGAAAATTACATCAGTCAATCAAATAACAGAAAAGGCGCAGAATTATCATTTTGTTCAAAATACAGTAGCTGTGTTGATTATATTTGCAGCAGAATAAAATATGYTGAAGGGTAACACATGGTCAAGTCATGCCTGAAAATTCTGTTAACCAAACCAGAGCTATATGCTACCACCAGTGTATGTGGTAGAGAGAATCCCTGTGTGCTAGCCAGGAGATGCCASTTAGTGTAAGGACCATCATGACTCACACGGTTGTGCTGAATCCCAAGAAAAACTGGGAAACTAACAYCACATTGAATTTTGTGGAAACATTTTATACGGACCAGGATGGATTTTAAGTTTCAAAAAACATCCCATATCTTGGAAAGAAATAGGCCCACTTTTTTCAACAAAAGACATGATTTTGAAATGACTGATAGGCAAATCATCACTCTCGAATTTTCACATTTTCTCAACATTTCTTTGAATGGAAGATCAATTTTCTGAAYACAGTGTCAGATTGCAATAGCAAGTTCAAGTCTGATTTGGATAGATACAGGTCCTTAGTTTCRGGTGTCGTTAAGTCATCTACTGCCCTGCCATGCAATTTCTAATGTGTTTACATCAAAACCCACTAATAAGGTAGGAAAAAACTATTATTTCTGTTTTTCAGGTGGAGGTTTGAACTTTCAAAGGGAAAAAAGGATTAGATCTAGCAAACCATTCAACAAATGCAAAATTTCTTTTCAAGCCCCTTTGTTTCTGGAACAGCATCTCTGGAGTGTCAGTCACCTAGCCTGTAAAACGCGCTAGGGATACTAAGTCTCCCATAACAAAGTTCACAGCTACCAGCACATTCAAGGTACTGAAAACCTCAGCTTGCTCAGAGGCCACCTAAAATCCACAGCTATTCAATAGAGAAAAGTTGAAGAACATGAACAAGTCGTAAATCTTATTCTTTCTGGAACTTTAGTCTGGTCAAGTTGTTAAGCTTCATGCAATAAGTACTGGATGAAGTACTACAGTCTTTTTTTACTGAGGAACTCAAAACTAGATCACCTTAATGGGTGCTTCTGGCTTTTATAGTCCATAAATCTGCTGTCCAAGAACAAAAATGTTTTAGCTCACATCATCTGATAAAATACAGTAGTCCTTCTATTAGCTCAGAAAGTGCGGACCAGAACTTTTCATGAGAGAAATGAAAGATGGATGGTTTTTAACTGAGGTGATGACCAGGTTTAAAACTAAAGAAATGTTTATGTTTGAGGCAGGAAATGTGAATCAGGATTTAGCCTCTATGTGTAAAGCTCAAAGTGCTGTGTATAGGGGACAACAAACAGCCATACTTTCCTTTCAAAGTTATACAGCGCTGTGCTTTCAGTAAAATTTAGAGGAAAAAAGAGACAGCATTTCATCTTTAAGAGAGTACATTATATAAGAAGAAATTGACACACAGACATGAACCTTAAAGAAAACTGAGGAATTTGCTATTGAAGAGCTGCAGAATTATCATCATAATGAATTTGAAAGGCTTTGATGTAGGGAATGATGTATCTGTGAAGAAGATGCTTCTTCAAACATCAAATGAGGCTGAAAAATCCAAATGTCTTCGGCATTGGATTGTCAGCTAAGCATCAAGCTCAGAAATGCTGATTTACTGGCTGAAAACAGGTCACAGAGAAAAAAAGGTGGCCATTCTGTTGACTGACATGAAAACAAGACTTCTATTTCACAAAAAGTATTGAGGTTTGAAATTTGAGGGGGCTTTGTTCATACTGGCAAGAAAACAAGTCTTTAGACAACAAGAAAGAGAGAGGCAAGGAGGCCCCGGAATAGCTAATGACCCTGCAATTAAGATATTCATCCAGGAGGAGGGAGACATAGACCTTGTCCATGCCAGATGAGGGCATGTAGTCTGGAAATCTTTGAAATGACACTGACAGAGTTAGCCCCGGAGCTGAAAAACAACATAACTAAAAAAAGTGCTGGTTCACTCTAGCCGTTGGAGCTGCAAAGAGGCTGAATAACTGCCTCTAGCAAACCACTGTGCTAATTCAGTGGCACTTCCTGGAGACAGAAACCAGCAGGCCTGAAGGTCCTGCACCAGACAGTCACACTGGTGGTGCGCCAGGGGGTTCCCGCTCATCCTGCACCACGTTCTCCGCAATGGATCGTATGGAGCAGAAGAGACCCAAGGTGTGGTTTCTGTACAGCTTGTTGCGGAGCAAGACTTATCCCTGGAAACATGCAGAATCCCATGTGAATGCTATCACTTGGAGTTCATTTTGGTGATGGGTCTGTCTGTGCATCTCTTCTTCTTCCACTGGGCAGATATGCCACCCTTGGTTTCAAAATGTCAGAAGTTATCCAAATAAGTATAGGCTCAGAACGATCCCAATCCAGCAAAAATCTTTTCCTATCTGTGGGAGAGTCTGTGCAGCCCTGTCTTGGCAAAATGGCCCGGATACCAACAGATATGATAAGACTGTGAGTGCAACCAGTGTGAGTGAATAGAATATCTAAAATTGTCTGAGAAGGCATTTGCCCCAAAACTGATAACRCTATGAGGAAATCAACAATGACAAAGTTTGCATACGTCAACCATCAACCAGCTTAAGCTACGAAATTAGTGAGAGACATTTCAAACAAAGAAGGAGCCAGCTTGGAAAGATGTGTAAAGCAAGAATGTCAATTTGCAACTGCGGGGAGAGATGTTGGAGTGCGAACACAGCAACAGTCAGCCTGGGTCGATGCTGCCAGAAGTTGCCCTGGCAACATCACAGCCTCTGTCTAAGGCTCACTGGACACCGCGTGGATCCAACAGCAGGACAACCCATGCTCTGGGAAGAGGGCAGCGTTTTTGTAACCCACACATCCTGGGATGGGAGGACACCTAACTCTGTGTGTTGGGGGAGGGATTAGAAGGATGTGTTGAAATTTGTAGGCATTTATTAACTTTTTGTAAGTATCTAGTATTTTTCTGTTGTATTGCTGATGTTGTGAATGTGTGTATATATATATATATATATATAGTGAATGTATAGTTCACTGATTGCCAGTTATTTATGTGTTGCTAACATATCAGTAAACCACTTTGAACTTGATTTGATTTAAACCATATGAGCCGAGCAGTTTTGCCTGCAACACTAGTCTTCAAAGTGCACAGAGCACTCAGTGCTATAACAGTCTTAACAATCTGTTTTCCCCACAGCTGCAGTTTTGATCTCTTCCAAGAGGTTAAATGTATTTACTTTTGTTGTAAAAAATGACTGCTGGCTTACTTGCCTATCCTAAGCCCTATGAAAAGCACCTTTAATTCAGCGAAAGGCAGCTCAGTCCTTCTTGAAAGTTACAGCTTTTTAAAGCACCTGTTTTAACCTCTCTCTTCCCTTCCAATTGAGGGTCACAAAATAAGATACTCTGCAAAATTCAAACCACTGAAGAAGTAGAGTGCAGTCTGCCAAAACCTTAAAGTAGGAGTTGGCCTGCTTCAGTAAGGAGTGTACCACACACATATTTCTCACCTGGAAATCATTCTTTGCACACTTTCCACTATCTTCTCTTTCAAAACCTGAATCAGGTTCTGCTTTCAGCAACATCAGCACAAGTCAAGAGTAAAAGTATTCATCTGTAGAGCTGCTGAGCACCTGCATCTCCTTTCAAAGGATCTGTGGGAGCTCAATGTTGCAGCAAGGCAAGACTCTTCTTTAGGGTTTTAATTTAAGCTAACTATGTTTGTTAAAAATATTGGCCAAAATTTTTCATGTGCTAAAGATCAAATGGGTATCTCTTTTTAAAAGATTTGCTACTGGAGTCCACGGGTCTGTTCAATTTGACTGGCCTGGGCCCAAATGATAGTCTCTTTCTGGCACCACATCATTTTTCTGTAGGCAAAAATGTAAAGAAGAAGATGTAGACCTGTGCACAAAGAAATGGCAGCTTTCTGACAGCAGTTTTCATCCTCTGCAACGGATCTACTGCACTCAGCACTTCTCATGGGAAAGAGCAGGTGGTCGATGGGTTGATGCACAGAGAGCTGATACTATTTGGTAAAACCTCTGAATTAATAAAACCTTAATACTCTTCAACAGATATAATGCTCTGATAGCAATATGACTTTTAGTGGTATCTTACTTTTCTGGTTCATTTGCTTCATTGCACATCATCATTGGTCTGGTATCAAATCTCTGAGCTAATAACTGTTTGCTTGGGCTGCCAGGATTAGAATCAAAATACGAAATGAATATTTTCTTGCATGTAGGAATCTTTGGGATTGGAACCTGCCCTTGCCAGTCTCTGTGGGTTTTTTCCCCCTAATTTAATAGACTTGGGTTATTAAAGCAGCAAAAATGTTGTGACCTGAACTGATCCTTGAAYTGAAATGTTGAGGCATCACAAACTTCAATTTTTGTTTAACTTTTGTCAAGGAAGTGGGAAGATAGTAGTGTCCACAGTTGGATCATTAGCTTCTTTTCAAACTGATACCATATAGCATATATCATATCCAGCAAGGCTACATTACAGAATACAATTAAGCACATGCCCGTCTCCTTTGGAAACCTGGAAAGTAAGGTACTGCAGAATGAGGGTTGAGAGATTTCTATTGCCTGCAGTTTCCACATGTCTAAAGTTTATCAATGAAGTAGCAGTTCGTGTTCATATTACTTATTTACATCTTTTTTATTATCCTGCCATTACTGTAATTATCCAATAAACTTAAAAAAAAAGAAATTCAAGTCATTCCATGGTGTTCTATTTTATTAGTGAACCACCTGAGAAATATATTAGCTCAGAGAAAAAAGATTAATGTGCACTCTAGCAGCCTGATCTGTTTCCATGTTTGTAATTAAGTTTTTGACACATCATGCAAATGTTAGGATTTAAAGAATCATGATGGGCCTTTATACAAACTACAAGCTGCTTTGAGAAATTAACCRTTGTGTGTTAATGTCATGTCACACTCTTTGGAGCAGCTTCAACTGCAAATTATTAAAAAWAAGCATATTATGCATCATGGGTGATAAAGTTGAGCCCACTCTGGAGTGGCAACCTCTGGAGAGACATCCACCCTCTCCTTTCATGGATGGCCTTTTTTCACCCCAGATCTGGACTTGCTCTGCAGTGAAGTTGGTCTTGGTTCAGGTTCCCCCGTAATTACACAACCTGCTGTTCCTTGGCACTCATTGTGTTTTTCAACATGATGTTTGACGACAGAATAAATTGGTAGTCACAGCTCTGAGTCTGAAAAAAAGAGGTATAGCTGCCTGCGTTACCCTCCTGTCACACTGCTCTGYGGTTTCAGGCTGCTGTGATGGCCTAATAAATAAGATTTTTTTGTAACTACTAGTAAAAAGCCACATGCTTTGTATTGACCTAATACTGCATGTTCTCAGGACTTGTTTGGGCYTGTCTTGGCCCTGACTGATTTTAACTTATTTTGCAGTGATAGCAATTGTCTAGTTTTCAGGTTTAGTTGGGTTAGCTTTAGTTTATGGTGATAACAGGTAGTTATTCTGTGTAGGCTGAATTATCTACAGTTCTAAAATAAAATGTGGTTTGCGAGACTGCAGACACAGGACTGTACCAGAGGTCCCGGACAGTGAATGCAAATCACAATGGTCAATCAGTGGTCACTACAGGAGTACAATCTTGTGAACCTGGTTAGATACAACAAGAGAAGAGAAAACTGAATAACTAAGGCTGAATGAAGAGAAAGCTCACATACACAGTGTTAGGAAAAAGCATAAAAATAAACCCAGGTGGATCCCAAGGTGGAGAATGGAGGGATAACTGATCAAGATAACATGAAAATCCTCCCAGTGAAGAACTTGGGACACTGAGAAACYTCTCTGCTTGAGAAAGACTGGCTCCATCAACCTTAGGACACAGAAGGACACTGGAAGGGTAAGCAGAGAAAAGGAGTGGATACCAGGAAGTTTGTCCTGTTTAGCTATCTTAGTAGTATTATGTAGGCTTTTTTATGTTAATTTGAATGACGAATGGTAATATTATTGTAACTGGACTAACAAGAACTCTTCGTTGTACTTTGATTAGACTGTGAAATTAGACTAACAGTTAATTCTTGGGTCCACATATAAATGGTATGTTCCCTTTGGTCCATAATAAAATTTTTGAGTGTAAAAAATGATGCTGGGGGAAGAGACAAAAGGTKCTAGATCTGAAGCACAGGGAATATCCCTTGACTGACAGATCCTGGGGTTGCTAGCGCAGGAGAGAAGTTCTGTCCTTCTCTGTCTATGTGTGCCCCAAGCACGTGGGTCCCTGTGCCCTGGCCAGAGTGGCTTAATGGTGATCAGTCAGGACCAGCATGAATTTGTCACTGAACAGACCAGAATTCAGACGGTGTAAAAGTGGATTAAATCATCTTTCTTACCTGCATCTAGCTACGCTTTCTAATATACCTTCTGCAAGGTGCAACATAGAAGTTGGCCCTTTTTGGGCAGCAATTCTACTAAGATAGTCAAGGAAAAGACAGCCTGAACTTGACCCAACTGCACCAGGCTCATCRCAGTTTGCAAGTGTTTCTAGAGTTCATTGACAAATTGGTACAAATATCAACTGAAAAGAGGACTGAAGGKCAGGAGAATAAAAACCAATGAAGTGGATTAAGCTCCATCAAGAAAATGAACTTTTATTCTGGAATAAAAAGGCCATTTAGGGAATCTTTCCAGAGTAGTTTCTCTCTTTACTTTAATCTCTCTTTTACTTTAATCTGTACTGATTCCCATGTCAGGACTAACTTTTCTTTTTTTTTTTGGAATAAGCAGATTAGAAAGCTGCACAACAACAGGGTGGATAGCTCTTATCTCTGTGCCTTAAGAAAAGAAAAACAGTGATCTCAACTGCAACAGAACTGTGAATTTGACCTCAACAGCATGCAGGACATCAGAATACTTTCTGAAGAAATACTAATTACAGACAARGTAGTGACTGAGAAATAGGCTTGCCAAAACCAGATTGTACAGACTTAATCGATATCATGCATAAATGTCTGATTTTTAAATGTATTCTGTATAATTTTGTCACAGGAAATACAGTAATCTAGATTCTTTGAAAGSACTTAAAATAGAAATCCATTTATTTAAACAGGATGAAATAGAACTTTTAGGYAGGACAAGTAGCTGATTGCAAAAAAGACTCAAACAAGTGGTGCTGAAATAGGAACCTTGGTAAAAGGGAGATTATTGGAGAAGCTCTTCAAGGCTGTTTTTGAAATTCTGGTGATGGGTACAAAATGCCCGAGTGCTGATATTTCTCTATAAGTGAAGAAGTGGCAAGCACTAGAGGAAACATTGAAGCTTAAGAAAAATTTTGGCATGAGAACTCATTTAAATAAGTTTAAGCTGGAAATGGGAAAAGATATTTATATCCATTGGAGCATGAAACTGAAGCAGACCACCTCTTTCTACAGAATACAGAACAGCCCAAGCCCATTGCATGGCAAACACAGGAGAAGGGGGAAAAAAGTAGCAGTGTGAGTTTAAGTTTTCAAAACTTCAGCTCCAGCAATAATGCATCATTAGCACACAGACTCAGACTCTGAAGCTGCCAGCCAGTGATTAAACCAGCCAGGCCATTAATAACCTGCAGCATGTAAGAGGTTTTTTTCTCATTGGATTGTGATTAGGAAGCACCTGTGCTTGCATTCAACTTAATTTTGAATCAGCACAATTGCGACAAATTATACTGTGGTTAAAAAAGCTACTTTGCTCCCTGTTTTACCTTGAAATGATTTCAAATACATATATATATATATATATATATAATTTTCACTTTGGTGTAAACACATCTCAGAGAAGAGGAAGAAAACATTTAGAGAGATCTACAAGGAGCCTCACAGTAGCATAAAGATCTCTCAAGGGGAAGAAGAGAAGAATAGGCAATATCATGAGATTCAAAGACCTAATCCACCACCCGACATCATTAACCCATAAACACAAACATCAGTTGGACACCTAGCCCTAACTCAACAAGAACATTATAAGCTCAATTTAATTAATTACCTAAATACATTAATCCTATGTCACTGAGGTGCTCTACAATATCTGGAACATCCAYACAAGACTGAGATATATGACTTGGGACCTATAGAAGAGCTTTGCCTTTCAGGACTGGCAGCTGATGGTGAGACAGGATAGCCCAAGGCATCTCAAATAGCACAAAATACCTGTGTCTGGGCAACTGCCTCCATCCCCTAATGGCTGTTATTCTCCCTGAGCTCCACCATGGGTCCTGGCAGATAGCCCTAGACAGAATGAAATATATCTCAAAATAGGTATGTCAGGATATAAGTTGTACAGGAAACATTCATTCTGGCATTTACAAAGCTTTCAGTTCTACGTATTGTATCCTTAATACACATTTTTCCTTCCTAGYTCCCAGTTTCAGTTCSACTTCTTCCTTTCCACTTCCCCTTTTAATTTTAAATTTCTTTCAAATTTCTAATATTATATCTCCAACTCTGAGAATTTCTCATTTTAGTGTCAGGATAGATATAGTCAGYTGTGAAACATCTCCACCCAGGTCTTATTCCTTCTTCATTCAAATGATCCCTCCAGGAAAAAATGTTAAATTAGTCCCTATAGTTTCCAATGCTCCATGTTCTGATCTTTGAATCCTGACCAGAGAGAGAGACCAGAGTGCCTAAACACTACAGTTAGATGAATTTTCAGCACCTTAGCTGTAAAGCTTTATCAAGTCTCCCTGAAAGCATTCAAACTTGTTTTAATTTGATTTAACATTTAGCCAAATTTGAGCAAATTTTCTTGGGTGCAATCAATTTCTCTTTTTCCTCCCAGATTTTAAATACTTGCACTAAAACACTTCAAAGAAAAAAAAAAAGAGAGAATGTTTGTTTGTTTTTAATTATAGTCTGTTCTCCCTTAATGGCATTCCTGTAAATAATTCTTTTTCATTAAAAAAAAAAAAATGGTTAAAACTCAGCAATGGAGAACAGATCTTGAAGCGGAAAATGCCAGGCAATCTGTCATGTTACTAAAGAAGTTTACTGAGCGGAGATGAAATAATGAGGTGTGRGACAGGTCTTTATGGAATTAGACAAACAAACAAAACCTAAAGTAATCTTGTTCTCCAATGGCAGATGATTTACAGGGAAGGAAGGAAGGAAGAAAGAGAAAAAAGAAAGAAAGAGAAAGAACACGAAAGAGAAAGAACAGAAATCAATGTTTTCACCACTGTCTGGATTGTTCTCACAACTTCAGGTCCTTGGAGAAGAGTTAATATTTATCAGCTCTTCAGTTACCGCATTGCACTGTGCTCTGACTTCATATTTCTCATGCTGCTCCTCTCATTTYCTCCTTATGGATTTCAGTGAAATAACATCAAAGGCAAAAGGGCAATCAGCCTTCAGAGCTATTTCCTCCCTTTTTTTTCCTCAGATTACTTGATTTCTCATGATCTTTACGCTCCTTCATGTTGCTCAGCCATGTGAAGGATAAATAAAAATACCAAACACTTGAATATCACCTCTACAGGACAAAGGAGAAAACTAACAGATCTCTTCACACCTCTATAATATGTGATTCCCCMATGATAATTAGACCACAGTGGATTTAAGACAAGAGTTAACTGCAAGACTTACAGTGGAAGTTTAAGTTTTGAATTAACATTTAAAAGATGCTCGTATGAACTATCCAGTCTTTTGAATCTGCAATCCTCAACCTGGCAGTCTTGTAAGAAAAGAATCACTGATAACATTTCTTGAATTTCTCTTTTTAGTCACAGCTGGAAGCTTAGCAAGAGCAGCATCTCTTACTAAGTTATTTTCATTTTTTGCCTTGCCCAGCTACTGAAATAAAAAAAAGATATGGCATTTCAGGACCTCAAAAGCTTTAGTTTAAAATCAGTTCTAAAGCTGGACAAACTTTTGCTGTGCATTTATTTTTTTTTTAATTTATTTTTAATCTATATCAGAATGTCTTTAATATGCAAAAGATTTGGTTTATTTGTTATTCTTTGGATTAACAGTACCGGAAAGGTCTTGATAAGTCTGTTCCTGGGTATATTACCTCTATTAAGCAGAAAATTTTTCAAAGCCAGGAAACGGTAGTTAAATGCATGACTACTATTGGCATTCAGTGAGATGCAGGTATTTAATTATCTTACAGCCATTAGAAAAATACCAGCTGTAGGAAGAAACAACCCTTACCCTGCAAAGATCATTTCCAATGAACAAGAAAGGATTAGTGGAAGGACTCATTTATGCTCATTTTATAAATTTGTGAAGTTAGGCACAAAGACATGAACTGCTTGACCTTTAGCCTATTTTTTTTCAGGAAAAAAAAAAAGTTGTGTTTTCAGCTCAAATGGATTAATAGAAACAAAATCCTGGCACCATGGCAGTGAGTAGATGTTTACGGGGCAAAAAATCCATGGAAAGCTTACATGGAAGTCTAGAACTAAACATTTTTCCAGCCCAATACGTGAGATGCCACCTGGCAGCTCAAGCAATGGTGCGCTCCGTCAGACAGTGGCGATAGGACAGCTCTAAACATATGAGAGAGCCTGGGGTACACAACCTGGAGAAGCTGCAACCAGGAGAAGTTGCCTTCCAGAAGGCCCTTCGGCATGTGGTCCTCGCTGCAGGACACAGGCTCCAAAGCCTTCAATGCCTTCATGTCATTATCGYCTGCATAGGGTTTGTTGGAGCGTGCAGCAGGACAGAAACCTGCAGCACTGCTTTAAACATATCTTAAACAGAACTGCTGTGGTGCAGAAGCATCAAGAAGAGAGTGAATTAGTGCCTTTCCTATGTAACAAGTAAAGTAGCACAGATTTGAGACCCTAGAGTATGCAACAGTCCTGGGGAAAACTAAAAGTGAGAGCATCTCCAAAACAAATTTAATCATATCAGTGCCCTCAAAGTAAGGGCATGCCTTTCTTTCAAGGTATGAAGATTAGGAAACTCCATGTAAATGTAGAATCCGAAGTCTGATCAACTTGTCAAATGCCTTGTTGACCAAAATCATTCTTTTTCAGCACTGGCCTTGTATATGTATGTTTATATATATATTTATATATATACACACACACACACACACACACACACACGTATATGTGTGTGTGTGTGTATGCATGTATGTCTGTATATGTGTATATATGTATATGCATATGCATTTATCTATATCATATATATTCTATGTATGTGCATATGCTTAGGATAAATTTTGTGGTTTTAACATAAGCCTCAATAACTCAGAAGATCACTGGATAACCTAATTATAAGATGTGATATAAGGTCTGGGCCATATGGATAGTCCCATGTACTTGAAAGGGGCTAGAAAATATTAGAAGTATAATTTTACAAATTATTTCTAAGATATGACCATCCAGGAAAATTAATTTTACTGGTATCATAGTATCCAAATTCCTTTAAACATTTAGGAAAGATCAATGGAAAAGTGTTGATTCTAATGGCATTGGGGATCTCCCAGATTGGAGAAAGATAGAAGGCAGGCATGGGAGATGGGGGAGTAAGAGAGTTTTCTCTCAATTTAACTACAATAACAACTTGTAAAAAGCCTGAGATTTTTTCTTCTTTCTTTCAGAGAGAATAAATAATCCTATTTTCAGATAAAGGGTTATGCTTGTACCTACAGAGCTAAGTTTATTTCAGTCAAGATTTTGTCTGTTATGCTACCTGAATGCATGTTAGGTTAAAAAAAATTACATCCCCCTAGTCCATTTGCAATTCAAATGTGAAACTTCCAGCAAAACTGCAGTGCATCAACCCAGAACAAACAACTCATCAAACCCCATAAACATGGCATGATCCCAGTAATGAAAAATGAGCTTTGCAACAGCCTGTAATTAGCATGGGAATGACAAGCACATTCTAAACCTTTCTGAACATATGGGCAATTATTGAAGAACTATGACAGTAATGCATCAACAAGCATATCCGTCTTACTGTGGTTCTACACTCTTGCTGCTTTTTAATGGATCTTAACATGCCATTTAATAATTTGGTGAAAACCTCATCACCCAAGAGCAATGAGAGGGGCCCACCCGTAGTGAGAAGGAGAATTAAAAGAATCATCACCTGGAAGGAATGCAGAGATTCCAGGTAAGTTCCCTAAGACTTCTTATCTTTCCAACCTTCAATCTTCACTACTCTGCAACATTGAAGATAGCATCAGAAGAAGCCAACCTTGTAATTTGCTGATGGGAATTTTGATATTTCTACAATAACAGATGTTCTCCTATAATGAGAAGCGGAAGCAGAGGGAAAAAAACAGACCAGTACAAAATAGGTCAAAGAAAGATGACTGTGGGCTTCATCAAGGACCTTAAAATTGTAAGTCTATTGACCCCAGAAATATTCATATGCCAAAAAGCTGAAAATTGTTATTAATATCTTGTATTATGATAGGACCTAGAGGCCTTCCCCTAAGGGGAGAAGAACCTTCATTGACAAATATGTTGCATGGAAAGTAGAATAATGAATAAAGAAAGCCAATTTTAGAAACTCTAAATGGGCCAGAAAAATAGGAGCTAGTAGAAAAGCACAGCTACTGTCACTACCTATTTAGAAAGGGAAAACTGGGGTACAGAAGAAGGAACAGCCATTGATTTGCTTGCACTTGGTTGCAGAGTTACACAAATAACTCTACCTTGCCATCAACACTCAGATTTGTATTTATACTTCACATCTAAGTAGTTTCTTTGCACTTGCATTGGAAGACACCAGTGAAACTAAATATTGAAACCAAAATCCCCAACTCAGATCAGAATTTCTACCCTAAAACCTCCTTCCTTCAACCAGTAGAGCTCAAAAATGGACTGCAGTTAGACTTTCATTATATGTATATAGATTTGGGGAGGGGAGGTTGGAGTGGGAGAGGAGTGGGAAGCAGAAAGATTGGGGAAAATATTCTCCTTCACACTGAACCACTTCTCCCAGCCTAAGTTATATAGCAGAAGAAAAGACAGGAGTGAGATGACATCAATCATCCTTATGGATCTTTACTTTTTATTCATTGTTCTATTGATCTCTTTCAGCACTATTTCATAGGTAGATTGCAATAAAAGTCATTTCTTATTATGTCTCCATTTTAACTCATAAAGCATATGACACAATAGTTTTTGAATGAAGGACAGGTTCCCTAAGGGAAAGAACAAAATCCTGTGTAAAAGCACAGATTTATTGGTCTCTCCTTCAATAATAATGATTAAAATCTAACCAAGCACTATTGCCTTAATAAATTATTCAGCTCTCTTTCCCCTTTCTGCATTCCAACTGGATGCACTCCAGAAACAGAAAAGTTTGATCATAAAATGCTGAAAATACTATCTTCCTCATGCAGTGAGCCATGACAATGTTAAAAACACACTAAATAACAGCATCTTGCAGGCGAGAAATACTTTGGCCCAAAGCCCAGCTGACCAGCGAGTGAAGAAGGAAAACAACACAAGCACTGGAAAGCAGGGGAGGAGATTTTCTCAGCTCTTTCCATTTTCTAGGGAAATTCAAGGGCACAGTTTTCCCTACTCAGCCCCCCGATTTGCTCTTGCAATGGAACAATGAGAATTGTCCCCATTACTTTAACTCTCTCTCCTCTCATACACCCCTCAGGGTTATGCTGAGGGTTCATACCCATCTATGAAGTGTCTTCGCCTCACCCCAAATCTCATGAATCTTTCCTTGTCAAGGCATTTTCTGCCTAGGATTCATCCTGGCATATTGAAACTAAAATTCAAAATTCAGGGCTCCAGCCCTGAAGCAGAGATTTCCAGAATGGGGCATGATGAGAGATTTGCTGCAGAAATAAAGCTGGGAAAGGATGTAATTTCTTCTTTAGTTTACAATCCTGTCCTTTCATTTTAATCTGTTAAAAATATAATGTTAATGTTTCATTTAAAGCTCCTGATATGATTAATGTATAKTGTATGTTCACAAACGATGAAATACAAGCCTCAAAAGGTAATCCTTCATATTCAATATACTTATATATACTATACATCTGAACATTGCCTCCTTTTGAAAGGAGCAAGCCAGAAATAATCTTCAGTCTTTTCATTACCATATAATACGGACCTTCTTATACACACTGAATAAAAATTTGAGATGAAATGGCAAGGAGACCAGCGTAAAATAGATAAYATTTCTATATAGTGATGATGCATTAAAAAGAAATATTTCATATAACCACTTCAAGTTAACCTTTATACTGCAGCTATAGTGCATAATTATGTTTCTGAATTGTTAGGAAAACACTTGTCTATCAAGAAGACACTCAATGTAGATAGGAGTGGAGAGAGGTAATAGTCATTTAAAGTCAGGTTAATGATTGAAACTATAAAGATCTCACATTAACTTTCCAGAAAGGTCAAAAGAGTCATATAAGCAACCATTTTCCTCTTGTGATTCTAATTCATCTAGTTTTCAATCAAAGACAATGTTTTAAAAGCATGCATGCCTAGATTGACATAACCTGGTAATGAGATTTTTCAGCTGAAAACAGTTTTCTTTAAAACAAGTTCCCTAGCTTTATGGTAAAATTAGCTGCAATGTTTGATAGATTAACCAGAGGAGATTATATTTATACAAACTGTTATAAGAAAAGATTATTGGTTTTGGAGTTATTTTTTGCTATTTGGATCAGATTGTCCCAACAGATGTGTGCATAGTCCCACACTTAAGGTATCAAACAAGACCACAAACAGAATTTAGTTTTTCATTGTTTAAAGTACTCAGGACCTACTCCTTCAGGTCTGATCTAAAATAAATTCAAATTCAGCTTAAAGCAACAACGCGTGCAGTTTTAAATGCCTCCATTTAAACCTATCTYAACACGCTTTTGATATTAAAATCAGCATGACATACAGAACAATTCCCTCCCAAAAGCAAGTTATATCAGTGTTTTGCGATCTACTGTGATGGGTGCTAAATGTAATAGCTTCATTTAGAAAAATAGTACTGAATATGTGAAGCACCATTTCCAGGAGTAGGAATTTCACTCAGTCACAGAGCATATAACTTTCATTTCACATACACACTGCTTTAAAATCTGAGCGTGTGCTCCCAACGCAACTTTTACTGACCTTTAGGTCTGTCCAGAAATTGATCTCAACTTTAAACAGACACTTTGAAACCACCACAGTGGCCACAGAAGATAAGGACAGCTCTAATTCAGGATAGCATGTTCCCCTTTTAGCTGGAGGCCAATATTAGATGACCAAAACAAATGGCCTGCCTGCGTACAATTCATTTTCTTAAACACCTTAGAGCTAGCCCTGTGTAAATGCCACCTTGCATTGAAATAAAATTTGCCACAACGCATCCCGTGGTGCTCTCCAGCTTCACTTCTCCTCCTGGTGGGGACTGTCAGGAGAAAGTGATGACTTTCTACATCTATAGTGACAAAACCTGGGGGGGAAAAAAAGAAAAAAAAACCCACAAAATTTCTCGGTGTAGTTACTCCTCTCTGCAAACAAGAAACCCTTTGAATTTGCAGATGTGTTCCCAAATTCAGACCAGGAATGAATGTCTTTGGAGTGCTATTGTTACTTGTTTTTTTGTGGCAGTCTCTTTCATATTCAGAGTAGGAGGAAGAAAACCTGTGGTTGCCAGACCCTATAAAAGTCCTAATTAATCGGCAGGTGGATTATATATATCATRCTTTTTGAGACATATGAAATGTTTGCCTCCCCTGGAGCAAGCAGCAGCTTCAATATCCGATTCAAAAAATTGAAGGCTTAGCCATCAGAGCAGTGAGGATCCAGTTTGGCAGTAGTGAAGTTAGGAGAGAAATCCTTTACTTGTAACATTAAATTAGTTTCATTTATGGATAGGAATATAGGATGTGGTGGTCTGTGATAGCAGGGAGCTGAACTTGTTGACTCATAAGGTTTCTCCCTTCACAATAGCAGCTGGGTTATTCTTTCTTGAATATACCTGTTGCGTATCATATACTTTTGCTGCAATACAAAAACATTTGTTTCTTATGAATCATGACAAGCGCTATGTTTCTCAAGCCCAGAATACGTTATTCGGACTGAAATTCCACATTTTATTTAGAAAATGATACAAACATATCCCCATCTGGTTAGATGCAGCCCTTAAATTAAGACTTTCCAGGATGGATTCAGAGAGACGAGGCTACTGTGTGAATCCTCTGTAGTAGAGAGTAACATTACAGACCTAGCTACTTCTACACCTGGTGTTATGTCTATTATTTAATATTACCTCATCCCCCAGGATGTTCTTTCAAAGTCAGTTCTGAAATGCATACAAGTGCATCTTAGATATTCTGAGCATCCAAATAGAAAAACACAGTCGTGCAGAGGTGCTGGCGGGGCGATTCCTAAGGGAGAGTGTGCAATTATCCGGAGTGAAAAGCAGGATAGGAAGATATCGACAGAGCAGGACTTATTGAATTTAGGAGTAACTGAGCAGGCAATGATATTGACTCTCAATAAAGTTTTCACTCAGGGCAAGATTTAATCTGTGAGAAAAATGATCTTAATGTATAGGCGCATGATTTAATTGTTTGCCCAACAGAAGACCTCAAGGAAGAAGAAATAAAGTGAACACCTTAAGCCTGACAGAATGAGCACAGATTTAAGACTTGGGCTCGCTGTCCCTGTTTCTCTCTCTAATTCCTGTTCTCTTTTCTCTCTCGCACACACGGACACGGACACGGACACGGACACACTCCTTCCCATTACAGGGGTCTTTCTGCCTCGCAGCTGGACCACAGACTTGCAAATGGGGCTCTGATTTCCACCCACAGGCGAGCCCGTCACTCTGCATAAATATTTTATATTTTTCATGCATGTGTTAGTGAGAGCAGGGCTTTAATAAGCCAATATTTTAGAACAGATGTATCTATCTGCTTTTAGCACATTTTGCCAGTAGTTCAAAGCATTTTAAGGGAACACAGMGGTTATCCCGTTTCACTTACTGGAAAAGCAAGCAAATCAAAGCAAAGTTGCTTGTCCTTCTTCATCCTGCAGACTTACAACAGTGCTTGAAATGGAGAACAGACCTTCCAAGCCCAATCCTACATGTATCTTTGCATCCTCAAATGAAAGGGCTAAGTCTCAGAAATGTGTTTCACCTGAAGCAAATTAACATTTTTCTCCAGACTAGATTACTGTTTTAATCCCCAATTTTACCTCTGTTAAAACCTTACTGAGCCAGAAGACATTTGCGCTCTTTCAAACGGGAAAAAGTGGCAAGAAGGCTTATATTAGGATTAAGCACATTTCATTGTGCCTGCTTACTCTTATGCAGAATCTCAACAAAATTAACTCACAGCTAACAGAAGGAGAATCATAAATCAATAAAAATACACTGTAAGAAGCAAATGATACACATATGAATTAAATTTGCTAACAGTTTGCACAAATAAATCACATGATAATGCTGATTAAATTTAAAATTAGAGGTTTACACATAGCATATGGGATTATAGAGTGCTTGCAAAATTTTCTCATGTTTTTGGACGGTAGTTAAATGCCATTTTTTTGGCTACTAAAAAATCCTGAAGGTTTCACTTTGTCTGTGTGGCACAGATGTGCCCTGCTTAAGTGAAACAGGGCAGTAGTAGAGCACGCTCTTCCTCTAGATTTTGAATGGGGAGAGATGAAAGCCCAAATGCTGCACGGAGGCACACCTAGTCCAAGAAAGAATGCTAAAGAAATGGGAGTGTCCAAAATACCATTTTTGTACTATCTATTAGCTCTAAAGCRAAATACAGAAGACACCCCTGAAGCAGCATGTTAGCTTCTTTGGATCCTTTCCTTAGGTACTCAATTTTCCCCACTCACACCATAGAGTATTTAGGCAACCTTGGAGATAAGTGTTTTCCCAGGATGCAGCAAGACTTCAGTGTCTCTTTGAGGAAAAGCAAGGCCCTGAGCTAAATTAGGAAGACTCTTCAATTAAAACCAAGACTATTTCCAGGGGCATGGGTAGCTATGTATTGCCAAAAAGTTCGACTAGCTCTTCTCTTTGCACAGATTATTTCAGAAGATGGACAATGGTCCATAAAGCTCCATATTCAGCTCTTTTAGAACATATAATAAGGTTGAGGAGTGTTTGCTTGTTTTCGCACTGGGGAAATGGTGAGTTGGTTTATTTGCTTTTCAAATACGTGTAAGATCTTATTATCTGAGCTGTGTTTCTCCAGTTAACACTTAGGCATTGATACTTGTCCTTGTCCAGTACTCACCTCCAGAGTGCTGAGTGCAGAGGGAGTTAGCAGTGTGGCAATCCTGCATGGCAAACCTTGAAATCTTTAGTTTGAATACATAATGCCAATCATTCATTTTCATTTTTTTTCCAGCTAAGATCAGAGCAGTCAGCACAAAGCGAAATCRGGTGAGCTTTTGGTAGTCATAAGACTAGAAGCAGCTATTCCATTGCAAGATATTATCTTAATCTTTTAGCAATTAGTTATCAGACAATACAGAGATAATTTGTATTGTGTCTGTCACACTGAGGCCCTTTGCTCTAAGGAAAAAAAGCTCAAATACTATCCACTTTGGCTTGCTTAGCCATTAGGAATCTATGCCTGGCTTCTAGATCCGACACAGAAGAACACAGGGACTACACCGGACCTTAGTTTTTTCAATTGCGGGGATAAATTTACCTCATGGTTACCCCAAAATACTCCACTCACAGAAAACGCGTATTGCTTGGCCAACATTTGCTGTACCTATGTTCTTCTCAATCATAACCCTAGACCTTATTGTGCTGCAAGCTGTTCACAATTGCAGTTTCCTTGGCACATTTCTTTGATGCTTTCACCTCAGTATATTAAACCTTTACCAAAAGAGATGCAATTCTGTTTACAGTATGTCAGTGAGATGCTTTTATCCCTTTCTTTTTAAAAATGATCATCAGAGTATAGAGATTTTAAAGAAAAATGACCAAAGGTATCAACCTTCTTGGGTTTCCAACTTACTTTTACACATTTATTTTTAGGCAAATGTAGTCTTTTTTTGCAGCATGGCTGCTGTTCAGAGCACTATTCCCACCACCTGTAGAGGCAACTGTGAGTATTCCGCCAGCTTAGACCCAAAATATCAAACTGGGTGCCTGGAAAAGGAAGAATACCCTTATAATAGCAAACTTTGGTTTAAATGATTTTCTTGGTAACCCATAGAAAATTTTCTTCACTTGTGAACAGAAACCAGCTCTTTAGAAAGGACTCTCACTTTCTGCCTGTCTTTGCCTTGTATAACTTTTAACTTCTGGATTGTTCCAGCTCATCTTCAGAGTAGATGTAGCCTCTGGATCAGATAGTGCTAAGACAGGGCAAAGGGAGGAGGAAGAATTACTATTTTATAATGCAAACACTCACTGGGTCTGAAAAGAGGGCTCAGTTACACAATCAGGTTAAAATGAGTTAACAAATTCTCACCTATCAGCTCTGTGCCAGTGAAATCTTCCCAGATGAAATTTAATGTGACTGAGCTTAAACTTTTCTCCTCATAACCCTGGGCAACCTGAATTTCTTCACATTTGTCCGGAGTTAACACCCTATGCGGACTGTGGCAGAAGTTAAGCAGACGTATGGTAACCCAGTAGGATGATTAGGACACCCTGACTTGAGCACGTGCCTAAGCTGGTTGACAAGAATCTTAAGTACTGCACATCTTAGCTTTTGAGAGCTTGGCATTTCTTTGAATAGGAAAAAAAAAAAACAAAACAACGTAGATGTACACACACGTAGTCATTTTATTACTGCAGATCAACTGGCAACATTTACGAGGAGCAAATCAAATGCAATTTGAGAACTCATCTATTTCTGCTGCACTCAAACTAAATCAGCCTGTTGAGAATTGCAGTGATCGTATGGATAATTAGCATTGTGATTATTATATTTGTTTCTTTATGAGACTTTAATGCATTATTTGTTTCTCCCCCTCTTCTTTTTTTCCCCTCTTGTTATTTTAATGTGAATTATTTAGTCAAAAATACTTTACTGAATCTGTGAGAGCAAATGATTTGTAAAATATCCACCCACATTGTCCTTTTGTCTGTATTATTAGCTATGACTGTATCTGTTAATACAGATTATCTCTCTGTGAAGGAGAATTACTGATGTTGCAATAGCATCTGTAGTCACTGGAAAGCTCATAGCTCTGTATGAAAGGTGGATCCATCCCCAAGTGGGCTTCCAGTTCAACATATATAGACATCAATTAATTAATTGTGTAGGTCACAAGATTCTCACCAGCAATATATATATATATTTTTTTTTTTTCTTTTTTTCTTTCAGAGCTTCTGGTGTTAGGATCTGGAAAAATCTGGATGGCTTACCCTTTCAGCTCTTTTTGAAAAAGCTAATTCATCACAGAAAAGTCTTCTTATTCCTGAACATATCTTTACATCATTCAAAATATTTTTTTAAGGAAAAAAAAGATTTTTTTTTAGATTTCTCCAAACAAAACTCAGTTGTACGAGATCATGCAAGGGTATATTTTTCAGGAAACTGTGAGAATATGGAAAGAGATACTTATAGTGAAATTTATTTCTGTTGGAGCCAAGGGAATCTGATTTGCACTCTGAAGCCCCTGAGTTGTTCTTCACTGCTTCTGTTCTGTAATATGATTGAAGCTCAGGTTATGGGTAAGTGAGACATCAACATGAATGTTTACTAGGGCACATATTTTTCATACTGAGGGTTCTTGTCAGACTACCAGATGACTACTGTCAGATTAGTTCCAAGTTAGCAATGGTTTTAAGCTTGAGCTTAACTACAAGACTGAATTTAAGTTCCATTTCTCAGGTCTTCAGCATATACATACACTATACTTTTAGAAATTAAAAGTGTATGTTTAAATCTACCTGTAGAAAGACAGGTAAAATTACCTTCCTTAACTCTAAACATGTTCTCACCTCCTGTCAATTTAGATGAGATCTGGGAATAAGTTCATATGCTGTTAGGGCCAGTGATGCTCTTTTCAGACTAAAACCTACTGAGAAGGAAAGGATTGCAGAGACTTCAGATTTTGACCACTTTCAAAAGTTCAGCCATTTCACATGGGAGTGCTGAAATGTTTGTTCTTTGTTGAAAAGCTGATCCCACTATTTTAAAATATGTGAAAGCACCTACAGACCTTGTGTCCCACCTTTGCAAACATTAAGTAAATGATAAATTCCCCATTGGATTTGAATTACTTTGTTCTATCAGGCCAAGATTTTGAGCTGCCAGGATAAGCAGTAAGATTAAATTTATTATTTATTTATTTTTTACACTGGGGTCAAGATCTCACATTTCATTATGACTCTTACAACACTGAAAGAAGCTTGGAAGAAACTAGTACCTTATGTTATGGGGAGTTTATGTCCCTTCAGTAGCAACACTTGCAAACCAACTTTTAGTGGACACTACAAAAATATCAAAATGAAGAAACTCTGTTGCATACTAAAAAAACCCCCACCCTCTTGAATTTATGCTAGCAATAATACCAATATAATAGCGTATCGAAATATGAAGAAAAAAAACATACATTTTTCACATGTTCACATTATATTTAAAGATCCATCCGTTCTGATTTACACAGGTTGTTACACAATAAATTTCTGACCATTTAAAGAACACCACATGTCAACACGGGTGTCATTGGGTCAGGAGATGAGAGCCTCTGAGGTCAGGAAAGAAACCTCCTTTCCAGGATCATACAGGGCAAAACAGAATTTACCAAATACATAAATGAAAAAATTAAAAAAACAAACCATGACGTGGTTTGTCACCATATTCTTTGTCAAAGACAAAGCAAGATATAATGGTTGTCTGAAGAACATAAAATGTATAATATATATAATATATATAATAAAGTATATAATAAAAATCCAAAAATCAAATATGAATATAAACCAAGACTCCTAATTCAAACGGAGTTTGTATCCTAAAACAGAGAAAAGACCCTATAGGATTTTTGCTGTTGATCTCTATAGCAGCTGTTCAGATCCAACAGTCATAGGATCAATGTAAAACCCTAAGTCAGGAAATCAGCTGGCTGGAGCTGTACTACAGTCATCCCTGCAAACCCCGTGCATGAAACAGTGCTTTGGATCATTCAGATCACTGCAGCTTTGACAACAAAGCCCTGACCCTTCCAGTCACTGATCCAAACATTCCTCTTTTTTTCACATGATCACAGAAATAGCACTACTCACAAGAGTTCGGTTAAATATACAAAATACTCCCAGCACTGAAGCCTAAAATAATTTCCACTGAAGATGCTCTTACAGGCTCCCATAACATCTCGCCTATAGTCACAGTTTTGTAATGTTTTGAGAACTACTCTCCGTTCTGCTATTGACATTGAAAATTATTCTAGTTCCATGATATCTGCAACTCCACACCATCTGCAGACCTAATGGTGGTCATTCTTGACCAAAAACGTAAAATGTGCTCCACATTACAAGCCTTTCTCCTGTGTATTTATCTCCTGCTTGCACCACCACTGTCTTTGCTGGTTCTATCACTCTTCTTAAGGCCTCTAGATGTAAAGGGGCTGACTACAACGAGAAAAGCTGTTACACAAGTACAACAAAAAAGCTAATCGCTGCCTTGGCACACGAGTCCACTAATCTATCAATCTACCAGTCTGGAATGATGGGACTACATTTTCTGTAGCCATGCAATTTCATTCCATGTTCCTTAATAGCTAGTTATAGGGTATCATAAAAATTTAGTCCAATGAATTTGAGTGAAATGCTTTACAATGGGGCCAATAATCATATGAACTCTAGGTAGGTTCTAGGTAGTAATTATTTGATTTTTATAGCATGTAAACAGGGAAAAAAATAGTTGCAGAAGCCAGAAAAATGAAAAGGAGATTTTGATGTCTCATTAGTTATGTAGAGATAAAATGTAAATTTCCACTCAAACAAAAAAAAATCTGAACATAACAGAGATCATTCTGTCAAGCCCATTCTCTCTGTAGTAATTATTTTTACAGTGGTTTTTGAACACCATATGGAAGTTTATGCCAAATTTTCAAGACGTAGATAAAATTGCTGTGCAAGTTTAAAAATTAAAAAAAAAAAAAGGAAAAGAAATGGAAAGCCCTTTTATAGTTCTCAGTAGACTGGGTGTTAAAACATTTACCTGGCTGAAAGCAGATGCAAACACGAATCCCTAAGGTGGAGCTGAGAACTGATCCTCCAGTGTCTCAGGTGAATTGCCCATCCCTACAACACTGGCTAATGGGTATGAGAAAAGTTCTCACGGTGGTTTACCAGGGTTTCATGCAGAAAATGTGCCATGATGCCTCCTCCCATGATGCATCCTCCAGGTAACACTGCTAAAGAAAAATATACTACATGAATCCCCAAGGAACACTGACTAGACTTCTCAGTGCTGGCGTGACCATGAGACATCTCCGGGCATGACTCCAAACAGATCCATAGGAAGCCAATTGACTGGTATAGCAATATCTGTCTGGAGATGTTACCTACTTTCAGTTTTAAACAACATGGGAGTGGGAGATATGAGGACTGAAAGTTTGACTTTGGCACCTACAGGTGCAGGTGGCTGTTGTCTGTCACTTTGTGGACCTAAGAAGCCTAAGTAGCTAATAGAAGAGTCATTTTCTGAGCACCAAGGTGGCAGGATATGCCTCAGCTGGATATGCCTTAGCTAGATGAGATGCCAGGTTCTTCATGGAGACCACAGAGTAAAGTCCTGTGACATTGAAGTAGTGATGCACCACTGACCTTTTCTGGCTTAACTATCTATAAAACTATAGGACTTCTTGGCTGCATGAGAAGTTCCAGGAATTTTCATGTAGTTGCTCTCAGGAGTAAGAATGAAAGCCCTCAACCGGGGCTTGCAGGTCCATTCTCTGTCTACCCCAAAGTAACCTAACTAAAATCGCAGAAGACTGGATACTTGGTCACCCTGAAATATGGATCAGAGCCATCAAATTTAATAGCAAGATTCCTATTGATTTCAGTTGGAACTTCAAGCTTCTTTGAGCAGTTCCAACTCTAATATATTCACAACAGTAACTTCAAAAGAGATTCAGTCATGATTATCAATTTTTGTGGAGGAAAACACAAAAGGCTGCATGAACTACAAGACAAACCTTTCTGGAGTTATGTTATCTTTTGGATATTATCATCGATTTGAATCAAACAGTAAGAGACATTTACATTTCTCTACCAGTGCAATGTTCCATTCACTTGAAAAGGGAAAAGTTTGGTTTTCTTAAAAAAAAAAAAAAAAAAAAGTAATTACTATCCTTAATTATCACAACTTTGATGCTGGGATTATTATATCACAAATTCTTTAATAATTTAAATTAAAGGAGGGACAGCAGTAAGTATGCCTTGTAACTCTAATGACAAATAATGATATGCTTCTTCTTAGCTCAATTAATATGAATAAGCATTTAAAGGATTAGTAAATGCTGTTTTGAAATCATTAGCATACCATTAGTTCACACAAAAGTTGAAAAATAAAATAAGCATAAATGCCTGGTCAAAGGAAAAGCCCACATTCCTGCATAATAATGAAAAAAATAGTCAGCAGCTGCAGTAGTCAGGTTTATTTGCTAAAAGCATAGATTATAAGACTCCCATGACCTTAGCTACTTTATCTGCAATAGTCTTGTAGTTTTGTATCATGCAAAAATTTTCACTCAGAAAATCCTTCTGCATATCAGAAAGTGAGTTTCACAGTTTTTAAGTCTGCAGATTCTTTTGAAAGGAAGATCTTAGAGGATGTGATGATCTCTTTGTTACATGGATTGGACAATACCTAGTGTAACTGGGCATTGATTTCCTGTTGAAAGCTGCAAGTATTGCTATAATAGAGGTTAGAGATTGTTTGTTTTGAATGAAAAACTTAAAACCAGTTGAAATCAGGGCTCTGCTCTAACAGGTTCAATACAAACATACATAGATGTTTTTCAACTCCATCCAACTCCAACTAAAAAAAAATCCTWTAAATATATTCTTAACAGAATTATACATGCTACTGAAGCTACCTTTGAAGACTCTTTTGAAGACTATTCTTGGAAAAAGGAGGGGAAAATCWTCTGTCTTCTGTCAATAGACAGAAAATGATGAAGCGTACGTGATCTGAGATCTTTGAGGACAACAATAAACTTGTGCTAAAAGATATGCCAGGTCAGTGAAAACAATGACACAGATCACAGCCTTCCTGGAAAGCATCGCACCATCATATCCGAGAAACAATACAGTGCTGCTGTCTTTCTCCCCATTGATTAATCTCACCTGGCTTTAAACGCCTAGTAGTTAGATATTTAAGCCTGAACTAGAAACTCTATGTCAACTGAGAAAAAAAAGGGGAAAAAAAAAAAGAATGATATACATTCACAAAAATTTTCTTCTGGAAATGTCTTTTTGTTTTGTTTTGTTTTGTTTTCCTGGTATCTACACATGAAATCTCAGCTGGATAGCTTTGTTTTGGTTGTATGAATATTTAATACCTAAGTAAACAGAGATGAATCCAACCAATGCACAACAGATTGGGTCAGGTCCTCAGTTAATGAAAGTTATTATAATTCAATGAAAATCATCAGCCACTAAGATGCAGAGCCCTGTGAAGTCACTGAGATATGACTTTCAAACAATTTTTATATGCTTTTTTTTAGACTATAATATTGTCCCATTGGTACTGTCCTGTAATTTTTACACCATATTGTTAGGCAGTTAAGTTTAAAATGAGATAACAGGGGAGAGAAAGCAGAAATACAGGAGGCAGTATTATCATTATGAGAAACAACGGTGCAGATACTCAAAAAAAAAAAAAATTACTGAGCTTTCGGTAGGCTTCCTGGTGAATGAGACCTTTAAGAAAAGATTAGAGAAAGGATAATGCATTAATTCTGTGAATTTTTACACGGGTCTCTTCCTAAGCATGAGAGAAGAAACATTAAATGACTTAAAAAMAGAAGAGATGTCATCTCCTGCCTACATTTGGTCCATGAGCTACAGTATCTTATGAATGAAAGATGACAGATGTGATATAAAATCTGTACTAAATCTTGAAAACTAAACAGTATCAGTCTGACACAGCCGGAGAAGCTACTAAAGAAATTTTAAAAAGATGGCCAAGACCGTCAATACAATGAGCAAAGAACATGCAATTAAGCCGTATGCTGTGCCGTTCCAATAAAATTACTGTGTAATACACACATATAAATGTTTTGCCCATTTATTATCATAGAAAAAATGGATCTCTTTGTAAGTGGTGGTAAATGACAAAAATATTTTTTATCAATCAGCCTTCTTTATTTCAGTTCCTTTATTTCAGAGCTTGTATGATTAACTTTTTTTTTTTAAGCTGAAGAAATGTCAAAGCCTTTTAAGAAGCTAAAACCGAATTGTTTGTATGTCACATTCAGTGAACCAAACTTTGGTAGTAAAATATGTGGGAGAAAGAAACCGAAATGAATGTTGGTGGAGATAAAATTAATATAACCAATATTGCAAAAATGTAGCCCTTTTGGCTTGTCTTCTTGGTAAAGCTGAGAATCCCTCAAGTGATTTGTTTTCTGTCTTTTTCAAAAATAAATTCCTGCTTTTCAGCAATGTATGATTTATTGTGCACGTAAACAGAAAAACTCTATGAACCACCTGAGATTAGTTCAGGGTCTATTGAACAGAGCATATTTGTTTAACAATGTTTTGAATAGGAACTTGGATTTATTTCTCTGAAATACACCTTTTGATCTTGGTGCAATTTGAAGCCCATCTTTCACCTCCTGATCAGTGAGTTATCCCTTTCCAATTCTGTCAGCAAATCAACTTGATAATATGCTCAGCTGTTTGCCAAACTAAGGAAGTGGTTCAGCAAAGTGTCTTAAATGGTGCTCAGCTCTGAACATGTGAATAATAAGGATCTTAAAGATTGCTTTATGAGAAAATAAGTTGGTTAGGTAATAGAGAGAGTGTGAAATGAATAAAGCTATGTGAAAGCAGAGAAGGTCAAATATTATCTCTTAGAGGAAATAAACAGTATTTGCCTACTATTCAAGCAGAGTGAGGCTCATGTTTTGCTTTTGATAAAACTAGAGGCACTAACAAGAACAGAAAAATGGAATATGTCTTTTTTGTTGGTTTTGCTGAAGTATGGGCTTACAGATGTACATGTTGTGCCTGTTCTCAGGACCTTTGCTTTCAGTCTCATTTATTTCACAGAAGCATGGAGGTTAGAAGGGACTCCCAGAGGTCATCTAGTCCAAGCTCCTGCACAAAGCAGGTCCAGTTAAGACAAGTTGGCCATGACCTTGTCCATTCTACTTCTGAATATCTCCAAAGAAGGAGATGTCACAGGCTCAGCCACATGAGCTACTGTTTTTGGCTTTGAAGGGTGGGATTCATCTCATTTCGCCTGAGATGTACATGCATACACATAAGCTAGTTAACTGGAATCTATGACTAGTACAGAGAACTAAGTAACTTGAGCATCTCATTCTAAGATAAATTTCTGCAGCATATCAGATGAATTATGCTCTGGATGTGCCTCCTCTTCACTGACCATAAGGAAAGCCCAGTTCACTGGTTCAGGTAGAGTGTCTAGACTATAAACATCTGTAGTCAGGTGGGATGAGTCTTATGCAAATAGAAGTAAATAAAAGCTAGTAACCCGACATTTTTTCTAGGAATGCAAAAGTGAGTTTTTAAGAAAAAATGACCCTGCTAAAACTACTACAAATTGTTAAATCTGGAAGAAACATTTTCATTGATTCAGTAATAAGAGGGGCATGGCAATTCCCAACCTTCTTCCAGCTGCTTTAGAGACCATAAACCTGACAACAATACTGTGTTGTTTCTAGGGCAACAGTCAGCTTTGAAACGAAATTAAACACAGAAAATCCTATAAAATAATCATGGAGGAGATCTGTGCATGTTTGACCATCTAGTCATTGCAGGTTTCATCTTCATTACCCAATTCTCAGTGCTGTGGTTGCTATAGTTTTCCCACATCTTGACCAACTGGGTTTCCACCACTTCTCTTAGGAAATTCCACTGGGAAGGTTTTCCTCTGAACACTGGTCTTCTCTCTTTACTCACAATTGCAGTCCTCATACAGAAATCTATTTCTTTGCTTATGGCTCATAAATGCCAAAATATTGTTTGGTAATGCAATGGTAAAAATAATGGTAAATACCCTTCCTCTGAGGGTAGATCCATCTTCCTTCACAGTTAATGATGAAACTCCCATTGACCTCCATCATCAAAATTAAATGTTTAGCCATAAMTTAGTCTTTTAATTATTCCTCATTATTCAGTCATTTCAGCCCCTTAATCATGAACTCCTTCCAGCACCTTCTATGAACAGCTGCTAACTTGATTAAGTTTTTTTTTCTTTTTTTTTTTTTTGTTATTGTCAGAAGCAGCGTATACACAGTATTTCAGAGGTAAAGTACTACCCAGAGAAACTATCCCCAACCTGATCAAGGACATGACACCTCTGTATACGCAGCTCTCAATCATGTTTTCTGTTGTGTCACACTACAAGCCACTTCTCAATCTAATTTACTGCTGGTGCCTTTTGCTCTCCCTTGTCAGTGCTGTGGCATCAAGATTTCTTTGCTATTTTCTTTTTTTTTTCCTAGGTAGCTAGGCTTTTTCTTTGACATATCTATTCTTTTCTGGTTTTCTAAACTGAAGATTCCAATTTCAGAGACAGCTAAGGAGCTGCACACACAATCACACAGATCTCACCTCTCACCGTGAACTTGAAACAAATGCCACAACACTATTCAAACATGTTGATTAAAGTTTGATAAAATTAGGCACAGTTCAGCCTTTCTTGCYACTGCTTGGGCTGGGCTCAATAGCTTTTAGGGTTCTGTCATGTTTTTGCAAGGGAGGCAACTATCAGATTTATTTATTTATTTATTTATCTATTTATCTATTTTTGCCACGACATTTGGGTCTGCCCAGGACCCAAATGATTTGTCTTAGAAATGCAATCCGTAACTACAYGTGGGGACTTGGGGGGGGCTATTTAAGCCCTTTTTTTCCACACTGGCCCACATTCTGCTTTTCACAGGCTGGCAGCATTTGTTGATTCCTTTCATATTAAATGTTATTATCTTGTTGGAAAAGAAATCTTAATTTAGCTCATTTACTGGAATTTTCCCCTTTTCGTTCTGCATGGGTGGCCCACTATCCTTCCTGTTCTGTTCTTTAAAATGTAAATATAAATATTTATAACAGTGAAACTTGGGCTGTTCTAATACTAAGACGTTTTATCCCAAATGTAAAGATTCTCCCTGAAATGGCAATAACTTAACTGCAAACACTAAACCTACACAACAGGTTAGCGCAGTAAGTTAAGAATATCATATCTAATTGAAACTGCAGGGGAAATTCATATCAGTAAAATGTAATTATCTGAGTTGGAACTCTTCCAGGACACCTGGGTTGTCTCCTGCTCTTGCAGAGGCTGGTATGGGATCATTAGCGACCACACGTAGTCAGGATCTCATTTTCCATCTCATCTGAAAGGCGACATCACCTCCAGCAATACGGTAGCCATCGCACCATGCTGGGGCATAAATTGAGAGACAGTCTATGAACGGAAATGTTGACAGTACCTCTCACAGCACCTTGCTGTTCGTTGGGTGCCTCTTCCAGAATGAGCCTGATTACGTGGCCGCAAGGAARTAATTTACATTCTGTATTGGATTTCTGGGCTTGTGCCTACAGCAGCTTCTGACAGTTCTCTTAAAAACAGCACCTCTCCTTTAAGCTCATTCTTTCCAATGTATGAGTTCTCCGTCTCGCACTGAAGGAAAATATGTATCTGATCATTAGGTTCAAAGAACCTCAGATGAAGTCCTGTCACGTAAAGAGATTTTGTAAATTACTCTGCAGTCACGCAAATATGGAAAAATGCCACAGCCTTGCTAGAAAGCAATCACTCCTTTCAAAGCTGTCTTTAATCACTCAACAATATATATTCCAAATCTTCCGGTAGATTCCACATCCATTGACAGCGAATTGATTAAATATAAAAATTAAGGCAAGATTTTTCAGTAATTTTGGATCTGTGAATTCTTGATTTAAATCTTGATTTTAGGTTATGATTCTGCCATTTACATGATAAGTCACATGTGAGACAGTGCAATGTTTGACTGGAGCTATTCAAGCTATTAGTTATTTGCACTGGTAGAGAAAGTTAAAAAAAGAAAAAAGAGTTCAAGCAATCCCCAAGGCAAGTTGAAAGAACTGAATGAAGCACATATTTTTCCTTACACACTCCTGTGCTCCTGTGAATTTGATGCAGTTGTCAAACAATGTCACTTTGACACATGGCAGCACCAGATAATAAGATTACAATAAAAAACAATCAAAAGGGAATTGAGCTGGGTCATTCTTGACCCGCTCTGTCATTCACCCTGGGGATCTTTTAAAGGTATCTGATGACAGTGCAGCCAGAAAGCTATGTCCTTGAATAACTCAGCAGCTGCAGAAAATAAAAGTCATCCCTGCTTCCCTTTCATTGCAGTATTTTCCATGCAAATCTCATGTCTTCTGCACATCTCTCCTTCTCTACCACTTACTCTTTGTTAGCATTGCAGAGGAGGAAACCTGCAGACATGAAAGTGCAAAATCGGATCTCATCACCAAGAAAACGCCAGAGGGTTTCATCTGCCTTAACAACCGGGGATTGGACTTCAGGTTATTGGACAAAATTCAAGACAAGTTTGCTAACTCTGGACTTGATCTGGGATGTGTTATTCTCTCAGCAGTACATAGAATTGCTACCTTATTAGGTACACAACCAACATAATGTATTTTGCATTTTTTAAGAACTGTTCTGGGCTTTTTTTTTTTTTAACCTAAATATAATTCCCAAACCTGGAAGTTTTCAAGAAGTTGTCATTGGAGCCCCACATATAACATATCTGAAAGCCGTCATTCAGCATATCATTCAGCAGTCTACACAAACCCCGACTCTGCTCCTACCTTCAACGACCGGGGTGAAAGTTCTCCTTTCAAAGGAAAGTCTGAGGTTTTTCACATCCTGAAGCACCTAACTCCTCATCCATACAACCTCAGTCAGGTTGAAACAACTGCTACTGCTCATGTCCAGAGAACCAGAATTATTTATTCAAACAGCATCAAGGCTGGGTGTCCAGGGTAATAAATATCATTGCTACATGACTCTTCCTTCCAGGCCTGATTGCCTCAGGATTGCCTGTTATAAACCATTTGTTGGAATTGCCTTAAGCAAGTTGGGATGATCCTTGGATTTCCAGTGTAGTCAACATTTACAAAAAAGGGTACATTTATGAAGTTATAAATGATCTAGGATCCCAGGACTGAAATTAAAAAAAAAAAAAAAAAAGTACATGTACTATATTTCCCAGTCAACACTGGATTGTTCTCTCCACTCTGTGATCTTAAGGCTTTCTTTTTTCTAGTTTGAACTATTTAAATCAACAGTGCTTTCCCCATTCTATCACATTTCATCACTGAAAAATGAGATTTTCCCCTTCTCCCTTCCACCAATATGTCCTCTTTGCTCTGCTGCCTTACTGTCATTGTGTCTCCTTAAGTCACTGTAACATTCTTATTTCTTGGTGGTCTGTAAGACGTGCCAGGGGTCCCAACATCTCTTCTCTTGTTTCTAAACACTTTTTAACCCACATGTGTTGGGTTAACCCACTTGATTCCATAACCAATGGCTATGCTTTTTGGGACAAGAGTTTGCCATCCATGACTTCATTAGTTAGCACCACATTGGCACATAGTCCCAAGCTGTGTCACGAGAAAGTATATAAAACATAGATCTAAACATCTGTGTCTTGTTAATCAGGTGACTGAATAAAAAGAAGCTGAGTTTCTGTTGCCTCAAAGACTCACTTTGATAAACTTTTCAGATTTACAGATAGGCATGTTCTGTCATGGCTGACAGTTTTCAAAGGAAAACATTGTAAGGAAAATAGTTTTATTTCTCACTTTAATACTTTAGTAAGATATTTTGTTATATAAATTATTTGAGGAAAATACTTTTAGGAGTAGTTACCGACCACAGAGTGTGTGACCATAAAAACAATAATTAAACAACACAAAAAAGCAATCACAGGTTACTGTTATTTAGGTTATGGTGATTTGACAAAACCACCTAACATTTTCATGTAAAAAAAAAAATTCCAATAGAAAGTTGTTTTCATCAAATTTACACTCAAATGGCAATATTTCTGCTCAGTGTCATACAAGGAGACTGATAACATGGTCTTTACCTAAGATCCATGATGACCTTATCCAACAGAGGATCTGCTTCATATTTGCTAAATATATCTTCAATTGCTATAAGCAGTTACCTCATGTAGCTAAACCTTTTTTCAGTAGTTTTTTTGTTACATAATAGTTACTTTTGAATAGCCTTGACATCTTAATAATTTTGCAGGTCCTTGACTGACTTACTTTGCTTTGATTAAAGTTGGCCTTGYTTTTTTTACTTATTTTTCTAGATCCTTCTTGTAAGTATAGGTCTTAGGTTTTTCTGGCAAAGAGCACTTCAGAGCACCCTCTCTTTCCCACCCAAGTCTCCAGTGAACTCGGTAAAGCAACTCTTCCATGCACCGTATGCCCATGAGATGCTGCAGGTGAGCCTTCTCTGTTTAAAAATTACTGAGGGAAAAAACGGTGGATACACCAGGAGGTATTTAGTAGTCTCTGGAGAACCTTAATAGCATTTTAATTTTTTTTCAAATTGGAGTCCAATAAAAATTTTTAGGAGTTAGGTATTTGGTCAAGCCTCACAAAATTCTAATTTTATCTTTCTTAGCTTATTTAATGAGTATGGCTTTACACATAACTAATGACTAATTTTCAGTGGGATTAATTTAACAATACAATGCAAAGTATAAATCAGTAGAGACTAATTCTCCTTGGGAGAGAGATGTCAGTCATATAGGGGCAGGACTGGGGCCCACACAGGATTTTGTGCCTCATCCTCAACACACATCTTGATAAAGGGACTGCTACCAGCCAATATCAGATCTTCTCAGAACCACAAGGATTGTTCTGTGGCCTCTGGGGTGCCACCTGTAAAAGCTGGTGCTGGCCAGGAGGGGGACTATTCTTGCAACACTAACCAGTCTAAAGGCCTGTTGTCTACGAACTCTGCAGCTGATAAGATTTATGCATGTTCACATGTATCTACTGAACACACACTATCCCTTCTTTCTGCTGCAGTGGTGGTTTGTTTTCAGAATTTCTCCATGCAAAACCCCAACTACCAACTATCTTGTTATAGTTGTGTTTCTCTAGCCATTTTTCACTGCTCACTCCAAAGAGTTAAAATTATCTCCTCTTCTCCTGCTCCTTGGACACCTAGTATACTATTACACAGAATAAGTCTTGAATGCAATCTCTCTTTTACTCCCGTTCATCCACAATTAATATAATCCTTTTCAGTCGACTGCTAAAGTGTTATTGTTATCCTCTTCCACACAAACATCAGTCCTAGTACTCACCCATCTGAAAACAACAAGTTCTTTCTGAGAACTGTTATAATGAAAGAGGGAAACAAGTTCACATTTTCTGGTGAGTTAGTTTCTTATCTTCTTTCTCTTGTATATTGGTTCAGGCAAAATTAAAAATAAATGAATGCATAAGCCTATTCACACATTTGCAAGAAAGGAATTCAGGAAAGTTTAAAGTGAGATGAATCCCATGTGACTGGATTATATGACAGTTGACCTAATAGACTCTAGTGTTTCCGAGGAAGCTTTAACGCTTTGTTATGCAAATCTACAGGAACATGTATTGTTGACCAAATAGACTCTTTTGAAGCTGCTGAAATCTATCATGTCAATGAGGACTTAGAAACTCTTCACCATGCACATGATTGACTAAGCAGACAATAAGAGCTTCTTTGGAATACTATTGTCTATTGTGCCAAGGGATCTTGGTGCTCATACATGCATAAGTTATCTTTTTCATTTGCTCATACATTCATATGCTATCTTTTCTTAGAAAATTATTATTCTTTTCAATAATCTCAATAAACTCAATCCACTCTCATTTGTTTCTTGTAAACTATCAAGAGAGGAATGGCTTGATACAACTCCTTTTAAACAAAAACACTCTTATAAATAATGACAATTCACTTTTTTCACAGCAACATCAAGAACAAGTTTCAAAGTAGGTACTCCAAGAGGCCCGGAGGTGATTAGACGATAAGTACTATACTTCAACATCACAAATTATCCAAGTGTTCATCATGCGAAGTCAGAAGTGTCAAGGGTGTCTCATATAGCATCTGGAAAGGTTTTTGTTCATTTGATTTTTACTGCAAACAGTCTGGCATGGTCTGTTAAGAAGTTCTTGTCATCAGACTGTGGTTGTGTAGCAAAGCAGCCCGTCTGCTTTCTCTGAGCTGCTTCAATATGGGTCAGGTGGAAGGACAGAAGAGAGAGGAGCTTGCTCTTCTTCATAAAGGCAACAGAGGATGTGGGGTAATATCTGGGAGGTAGAGTTTGGTGAAATATAGTGAGGAGAGTATGAGCAGAGAAGGGGGACTCCTGGGAGGAGCAGGCTTCAGAAGGGCTAAAAAGAAGCAGGTTTTTCTTAGGGTCCTAGAGGGAATTGTGAAGACTTTTTTACAAGAGCTTGAGCCCCAGAGATCTGTTGTTTTGAGAGCATGCCTGTAAAGAAGTAGTCACAGACACAAACTGAAATACAAGAAATTCTGTTTAAACATAAGAAAAAAGCTTCTTTACTGTGAGGGTGGTTGAACACTGGCACAGGTTTCCCAGAGAAGCTGTGGAGTCTCCATCCTTGGAGATATTCAATACCCAGCTGGACACAGTTCTGAGCAACCTGCTGTAGGTGACCCTGCTTGAGCAGAGGGGTTGGAACAAATGACCTCCAGAGATCCCTTCCAGCCACAACTATTCTGTCATCTGTGCAGTGAGCAGAGGGAAAACGTTTTCTCTTGAATATTAATCTCTCCCTGTCTGATTTCCTCTATTTCAAAGATCTGTGGTTAGTCTGTGTTCCACTAAGACTTAGTTTTAGAGATTCACGGCCCTTTTGGGAACTTTTATGAATATTTTTACTACTGTTTATATATTTTTTAATTAAATTCTGCATCTGGGTTGTGCAGATCTGGTTATTTTAAAGACCTGTTCTCTCTTTTTAAACATTTTTTTATACAGTGCAGCTGTAAACTCTGTGAAATGTGGGTCTGTAATAGAAAACAGCAACAGATCCTTAAACGCATCAGCATTATCTGGCACCTATAATTAGCTACCACAGGGAGCTGGGAGCATTCTCATTACTCTAATTAACAAACTATGTTTTCTTACCTAAGCCCACAATGTCCATTTGCTAACGCCAGTACTGCTAATCTGCGATGGCCACCCTAGTGTTCTTACAATATCTGCTGTAATAAGTCTCTCCACTGAAGCCTACTGTGATTGTTGACATGTACTATAATGCCTGCTTAATTACTAAACTACTAAAAAGTACCTGCTTCTATATGCTTACAGCTCTGAAAAACCTCCTTTAGGTAACTGATAGTAACATAAACCAAATGCTTAATAAGTACTATCAAGAGAAAAAGAATGAGGAAATGTGAAGTTTTCCTTTCTGTTACTTTCTAGTATTTGATGGAATGATGTTTTACACCGTCTACTCTAATTTTGGAGTAGATGAGAATTTTTTTCAAGCTAAATCAATACTGCAATTAGGAATTGCTGCTACAAGTCAATAGGCCCCAGACTCCATTTCTTTCTCCTCCATTTCTGCATTTTACTAACAAATGTATCAACTGGCAAATGAAGATGGAAAAGTTGGATGTTGCATGTTGKTCAGAGTATTACCATCAATACGTTAGAAACACAAATCAAAGAGCAGATTAAAGGTAGTGACAGGGTGTCCACGAGTGCCCTGGAGTATGACTTTGATCAAGATAATCAGCCAAAGACATGAAAAATGTCTATTGTTCTACGCAGCTCAAATTTTTTGATAGTATCATGCCATTACTGTGTTATTGCAAGATGTGGAACAACTGATTGTTCAAAAGAGGTTATCAACTTGTCCCTCAACGCTGATGTATCACTAATACCCTTTGCCTCAAAAAATGTACTCCTAGACAACTACATCTGTAGATTTATCAGTTTTAGGCTGAAAATATAGAAATATGTAAAGAGATGAAAAGCATGATCTTAAAAAAGTTGAGAATTTAATTATATGGTGTGAATGAAGACCTTATGTGAACATGTGCTACATGGGCAAACTCCTTAATGGATGCACTACAGTTGTCAGCATTAATGTTAACAAATACTCTTCAGCAATATTACAATTCAGAGTATAACCCCAAACTGGTTAAGACACTGGAAAGAGTCTTGCTTAATGTTTGGTGCTGTGGATTGGACATAACTAATTTTTCACTACATTTTAGGTTTAGCAGTGAATTGTTCAATCAATCTTTATTTTGCTCGCCCAGCAGATTATCTGGAGGAAAAGGAAAAGAACCTGTAAGTGTCATTGCAGCAAATTTCTCTAAATCCTATTCCACACATATTTGTTGTTTTACTCTGACATGATAAGTATCATCTTTTCTTTACAATTCAGAAAATGAAAGCAATATGTGCAACTCATCAAAGTTTCAGTTGAGCACTTAATAACTCTAATGAGTGGTTTCCTTGTTTACCAGATCCTCTCAAATGCTTTCATTTTTCACTATTTTATCTTTTTTTTTCCCCCTATCTTCCTAACACAATAGAAACAGTAATTTGGTTAGTTTATTTCATCTAATAATTTTCAGTTATTTACTCGTGAGCAACCTTAATGATAATTAGAGCAACAGTCCCATAGAATTGTGAATGCTACTACTTATAACTGTTTTTTGTAATTACGTTATCACTGTTTGGAAACTCACTTCCTCCTTTTGTGCTAGATGAATTTAAAAATCTAAGCACAGTGTTCATTGCCGAATCTACTAAATAATCTTGTCACACACATTTTTTTAAAGTATCTATAAGGAATATAATGACAGACCAAACATAACTTTGACCTTACATGTTTACTATTAAATTCTCATTTGCTTCAGTGGAGAGTCTGATGAATCAAACCAATGCTACAGAATCACCAACTGACATCCACCTGTTCACATTTATCTATAGATGACTAAACCCAGAGGTAAAAAACACACTAAACTGCTCTCTTCACCTCTGAGTGCTCAAATGATAAAAAACATTTAATCAAGCAAATTTCTCAATTAAATATTAATAATCCCAAATACTTGCAAAACATTAAAAAATAAGAACACTTTTCTTTCTTCCAAATACTCTCTTATTCTAAGAAAAGAAACAGAACCTTAGGTAATTGTTCTATTATAGTTTCTACAAAAACAAACTCATCTCAATTACTCTGAAACAAAAATCTAAGTCATGTGGTGCTACAATTTATACCTTCAGAGAGTACCACCTGGTGTCAAAAAACTAATATTGCAGAGAAAGACACCACTCTTTCATCTTCTTAAATGGTTTTAAGATTTGTGAGGTTTCCTCTTTAAACCCTTTCATTTGTTTGTGGGGTACTGATGATGACAACTTCTTCCCGTCTGCTGCAAGGAAAACGATTTCAGGGAGAAAGTGATAAGTATGCACACAGTGTGGGGGAGGATGGAGTAAGAGCCTGGAGGAGTCTGATTAAAAGCAGGAAGAGATATATCAACATAAATATATTTATGGAATAGTCAAGAATAGTTAGTGAGATCTTATTTCAGAAGATTTTTATTCTGTTTTGTTTTATGACTCAACAGGAATAGAAATGATTACTTCAAATGATAGTCGTTACCAGCACTTTGTTGAACTTACTGTGGTTCTGGTTGGTTTTGCTTTCATATGAGACCTCCCACCGAAACCATGACTTTGAAACATGTACTGAACCTGCCGGGTTTTTTTGTCGTCCTTGCCTCTCATCACTTCCCCTTGAATTACTCCCGGCCGCACACCGTGCAGGGTGCACAGGAGCGTGATCAGCTCCTCTCATTAACAGCGTCCCAGGCCGCTTTGACAGGGGCCAAGGGTTGTGACCATTAGGCTGTTCTCAGCATGGACTCCACAGCCCTGCTGACTCAACCCCACGGCCACTCTGCGTTCACCCCCTTTGGAGCAATCGCCAAGGAGAGCAATTGCTGGATGTTGTGCTGGGGACGTGCAGCGCAGAGCTGTGCTCACCGACCTCGGAGAGGGGRTTTGTTTTGTTTCTAAAAGGAGTCTGTGTCGTTGAGCGTGCTACGTCTGACTAGAGCAGCTCGCTGCACACGGTGCTCTGCGAGACGGCAGCACCCCCCGTAAGCTCTTTATCTGCACCCTTCATTTAGTCATGCTAAAGTAAAGGGAAGGACATCAAGGCATGCCTGTACAAACAGAATACTGATTCTTCAATTTGTTTGGTAAACTTACAGGAAAAGCATGTCGACTGCTGTGCTGCAGATTTATTTCAGCTACTAGACTGTGCTCAGATGCTCCAGAGAAGGCTGGGGAGGTGGTGGGGGGGGGTCTTTTTTTTTTTCTATTTGATTTTAAAGAGTATCTGATATATTAACCAATGCAAATATGACAGCCTATGGTCACAGTCCTGTGATTTAGGACAGGATCCACTTCAGGTGGAAGGGTCCTTTTGTCCATTGAAAATAGCATCACCAATAGCCAAAACTGTTTGTTTGGTCTGTGCTGTCCATTCTGAGCTCAGCTCTGCTGTTAAATTGATTTGTCAACTTGCGTCGTCTATCTCCTTTCAATATTTTCTCTAGCATTTCACAGTACCAGCTCTTCCTCRAGTTAAAGCCCCTAGAGACAGGACTCACCTTCATTCAAAGGAAGGACTTGCCCATCCTTGCTGGGTGGAGAAGGGAAGTCTTCATATGCTTTACAAGTTAGACAAAAGCATTCAATATGTTGCTTCTAATAGAATATGTATAAAGGGGTGACATTCATCTGACTAAACACGGGTAGTTGTGTACCTGTTTTGCTCTTAACTAGATAATTAGGACATCAGTTCATATGTGTAAATAATTTTTTCTACAGAGAATGAAGAGCACCTAGGACTCTAGCTCAGGTAGAGACGCTTGCAATGGTAGCCCCCACATTTACTACCCACCCTGTCACTAAATCATTAGGCACCCACTCTTTCTTCTGTTTGTTTCCTTCCAAAACGGGTGCAACAGATGGCATCATTTTTTTGTCGTTGTTTTATATTCCTATTCTATTCCTGTCAACATGCACACTTATGAATGAGTTTCAGAGCGTCAGCCTTGCAGAACAGTCGGCGAAGAGCATAAGTAATCCAAATAGGTACTGATGCACATTGGCTTCATTTGTTCATTTATCTCAAAGCAATCATAATGCATTCAGCTGAAGTGTACATATGCACCATATTAATAGACAGTCTGCCACACATCAGTCAAAACTTTAACATACCATTCCCTCTCAGCTCTTCCACAACTCTGCTTCCTGACTTAAATTAACTCATGTCACAGACACAGGGTGCAAATGCATTTGAAATGAACTTAGTCTTTGAAAATTTCAGTGCTGTTTTAAGTTGTTTTGCAGCATGCTAAGATAAGCTGTTTCTGATTTTCAGGACCTGCTCAGCAAGAAATCCTTTCACTTGCAGTCAGGACCAATGTTTGTTTGAATGGCAACTGTCTGTTGAACAGCAAAACCATGTTTTGTTTATGAACATGCTTCCTTCTGAATAGTTTATTTCTATTGCACTCAGCTGAGAAAACAGATACAGTTATACAGAACATGCCTTCCCTAAAGGCATGTACTAAATAACCGAAGCTCCTGTTGTTGAAGTATTCTAAGTAATGCATTTTGCTTTCCACAGTTCTTTTAGGAGCAGGATTCTGTTGCTGATCTACCTCCTGCTTTCCCCCACTGGTTTCCAGGAAGGAACTGCAGCTCAAAGAGTTATTGATCATTTCTTTTTCTCTCTGCTCATTTCACACCTCCTTTCTCAGTGGGATATATATATATATATATTTTTTTTTTCTGACCAAACAATGAGTCTTTGTTTTCTGAGTTATAGCTGTCACATCTAGAAGTCAAGGATCCTCCTATTCACCATCCCCAACACTTATCTTTTCCAAAAGCAAAGTAAACAGACATGCATTATTCTGGCTGTAAAGGACGTATGTAAAGGACTCTTACTCTTTCTTGGGTTCTTGCAGGAAAACTCTGGTGCTGGAGTGGTTTTCTTTTTGCTCCAGATACTTTTGAAAGGCAGTTTGGCCATCTGGGATAACATCAGCCCAAGATTCAGGAGGTATCTAATGGGATTTAGCTAATCAGGTACAGATTTGTACATCTGAGTTATCACCTCTTTACAGTCTACAGAGAAAAATGAGCAATTCTCTAGTAAAATTAYCTTATCTCCCTAAAGTGGATATTTAAAAATCTGTCCATTGAGTTTGGAGACCTACAAGGTAGGTTAGAGACAATAACTCAAATGTAGTCCTAACTTTGTGAGATAAATCCCAACCCTCCTATCTTTTCTTAGCTTTGCCTTTAGCAAGTTGCTTTGCTCCTGTACTTCCCCTCCAACCCTTTCTGTCATGCAGCTTGTGGCACCGTTTTTGCTTACTACATATCTCTTTTCTCCATAATTTTCAACTAATAGCTCCACATGCCGCCACCATAATAACTATTGTCAGTGTTCTTAATCTGCCCACGCCTTGTGGAACAATATAATTTTTTATAGTTACTATTTCACTGTTTTACTTTAACAAAGATCCTATGTTTCCTTTGTTTTGTTGTTATAGGAGATTTTGTACTGGTAGTGGATGAAGTTCTGTGAATCCTTCTGGATCTAAAGTCTATCCTTTAGTCAGATTCAGTTGCAAGGGTTTGAATGACTTGGGATGTCTTCTTTGATCATTTTTGTCCTGCGACATTAACAGGGTGCAGCTTCTTACTCTAAGACAAAAGCCAAAATAATAATAGAATAATGTCTTATATCATTTTTCTCATCTCTTTTAAAATGTCATCCAAAATCATATATTTTCCCCCTTGAGAATCCCTCTTAATTTATCCCTATTATTTATCTTATGACTAAACACTTAATTAATTCTGGGTACATTGTGTTTACGCATTGTTTTGTTTCCTGCTGCCTTCTGTTTTATTCTACTGAGTGAAGCATTTGAGGATGAGCTTCTATAAAAAAAGGCTGCACAGTGCTAGTGGTGCAGTACACAGCCTGCAAAATATAGCTGTCCACACACTCTATACACATACCAGCAGAACACAGGCATAACCACTGGTTATTAAAAATCAAAATTCTTATCAGTGTGCCTGTTGCAGTGAAGAACAGGACTACACTCTTTGAAGCTGAAGAACCCCAGGTCTCTGGACTGCTCTGTAGGCCATTAATTAAAATAAGATTTGTAAAGAACATTCTAATTGTGAATGAATAGTTTGGAGGGTTCTAAATAAGCCTCCTTTTATTACTGACTTTTAACCTTTAATCATTTTGTCAATTTTTTTCCATGACATGACAACTGCTTCTCCCCTYATTTTTCAGATGCTTCCACATTTCTGAGTTTGTTCATGATTGCTCTGCTGACCTTTAGAAAGAGCTGGACTGCAGGAGTGCATTAACAGCTYATGGAAAAATGTACGGTCGTTCAGTATGTCGTGTGCATTTCTAGTTCTTTAGAAAGCCGTGTGTAATGAAATATGCCATGAGTTAACACTGCAGGTGATAGCTTGAAGAATTCTCTCCCTCTCTTTCATGCCCCATCTCTTTCCCCTAATAAAAATGCAGAGAAGGGAAAGCTTTTAGTAGGATATCGTTCTGTCATCACTCAGAGCCAAGAAATCTGACTGAAGGCTGATTCCTTTAGATTCAGAAGTCAAGCTGCCTGACGTGGCCTCCTGAGCGACGCGGTGAGCGCTGGCCCGTGGGCAGCAGAGTTCTCCATGCCCAGGTCCTTGGGAGGCTGCTGTGTCTGGGAGAAGCAGAGTAGGACTAAGCTTCGCAAACCCGGGTTCCCCTCCTGCCACTGGCAGCTAGAGTAACCTCGGAGAAGGCACCTCCGTTCTCACTGCTCCTGTTTCCACTCCATTTAAACTGTAAATCCTTTCAAGCAGCCGACAGTCCTTTATAGACTTTGCATCATGCGCATTTGGATGACACTTCTGCGAGCCTACAGGCAATAAGATAATTCAAATGACAGCTGAAAAGGGCATGCATACTTCTTTTTTATTTTCTCTTTAGAATCTCAAAAGCCTAGAGAGATGGCTAATTTTTTGTTTTTATTTGTTCTTTAGAGAGTGTTCAGATTGATAACTGTCATACTCACGTCATTATAGAAAACTAACATGACAGTTAATCAGCATTGTGAATGTCTCACAAGTTTATATATATATATATTWTATATATATATATATATGATTTAAAGCTATTTGTATTTTTCATATTTCACACTTTGATCCTGGAGATATTAGCCTGAAATATTTAGGGAGCTGGAAGCTGTGGAAAAACTAAGTCTGTAAYCCAAAGTCAGCAGGTTTAGTCTTGTTCATCACTGCTGTTTGGCTGCGACTGTAGGTAGGAGGAAAGGAATCCTGGGGCAGTGCAATGCCAGCCTGAAACTGATAATCCTACCCATAGCCCTCCTGCAGTGCTAGGATGAGGCTCAACAAAATGTTTCAAGGAAATTGAGCAGAATCACCCCCTAACCTGGGTGGTTTTAAGTAGTACAGATGTCTTCATTGTTGCTATAAATAAATAAAGTGGGGCAGAGGGGAAAGAAGGGGCTGCTGAAGAGTATCAGGATCAAGAGAAGCTGTCTGAAGAAAAGATACAGTCTTTTAGACCTAAGCAGTTGGTGTTTGTGGCTGAGTTACTGCAGCAGAGAAGAGAGTGCTGTCGTAGGTTAGGAAATGTGCAAACCAGAATGAAAACAGGCAACTCGAGGGACCAGAGATAACTGAGGCTTAAAATGTAAATAGCTAAAGAGAAATCTCTGGGGGAGAACATTTTTGCAGGACTCYCACAGGCTATGCATATACAGGTAAATTAAGCAGGATGAGGGGACAGAGATGTTATTGCATGTACTGTTGCTGTTAGCGTGGCCCCTACCACAGTTTTAGTGCAGGTTGGGTTGTACTTTCCCAAATAAGGCCCATCCAGGGTTTGGGAATTAGCACAGATCGTTGCCATTTCCCAAGAGACACTCTGGATGCACCATGCCAGTTTAGCAGTTAAAACAGTTCAGCTGTACGGAGGGAGGCAACTCATTCCATGCYGGCGGGTCTCAGGCTGAGAAAATAGTGCCTGGTCCATTTTTATTTAAGGACAGACCTTTTATTAAGGTGGTCAGAATGTTCAGAGTAATGAATAATATTTTTACTGGTAATCTGGAAAAAAAATTAGAAAGCCATTGCAATTAAAAATTTCAAATATTAAAAGCAACAGGGCCAGTCAGTTATCTGGAGAAATCAGGACTATTTGATAAATCAAACAACAGTATTTTAATCTATTTGAATTGAAGAAAGTCCTAGAGCTAAGGGAAAGGTATACAAGCCATCTTTGCCAACCAAGTAATTATGCTGTGGAAGGCAATGACTCTGGAAAGGATGTATTTGTGATGGTATCTAAGGTTCTAATATGGTCTCCTTCTATACTGCTGTAATAATTGGGGCTAATGCATATCTTGGAAACATGAACAGGAATGGCACAAAGACATTTTATTGCAGGAAAGAGCAATACTCAAGGAAATTTTTTCAACCAAGCTCTTCAAGGAGGCATTCTAATTTGATAAAAGAATCCTTTTTCCCTTTGCAGACTAAAGTCAAAATACATTATTGTACAGCTAGCTAGTGAATAATGAAAGTTAAAGAGCTATTCCACACATGGATTTCTATGGCACACATCCCTCAGCCAAACTTCAGAGGATTTTTCAGAAAAGCATGCAAGATTCAGTGCTGATATACTGCACTGGGACAATGGAGAGAAAGAGTCTGTCCTGGAGAATTCTCTGTCATAGTAATAGTTCTCAGTAAAATGATACGATAGAATTCATACAGGAGAATAAAGATAAATTGTTATCAAGTTGGTAAGTAATATGTTTATGGATACCAGTAGGACTCAGGACACAGAAAGACATGTACGCCTTTTCCTCTCCCAAGGCGAGGATACAGAAACAGAAGTGCAGTTGTAACCTATCCCAACTAAAAGAAAGCTGAAGCAAAAGGAGAGGCCAACAAATAATTAAATCAAGTCTCAGTTASCAGCAAACAAAATATAGGAAACTTTAGTTTGGATTTTACACTCATCATGGGGAGCTGATGATTTGCTGATGGGCTATGGTCTTAGCAGCCCAAGAGCAGACCGATGACTTACTGAACTTCAGAAAACTCAAGCATCAGTCTACTCAATACCTCTGAAACCGTAGCTCTAACTGCTCAGTGTCTTGTTTGTTCCCACCAGAACTTTGCAACCCTCAACAAAAGCTCTGAGTCTTATTTCCCTCCTGCACTAAATGCAGACAGAGCTATTAGCACCAAGCCCAGCACCACCACATACCGGTGTGCTAGAGCACGATGAACACGGCAGCTGCACAGTAGCCCTCAGCGGCGATTTCCCCAGTTAGCCTGAGCGTTGCAGGAGCAGGCACATGGCAATGCAAGCAAGATGCAGGACAGTCAGACAGTCCCCACATCCCAGCTTCTCCGTGAACTCTTTCATGACACTAGTGGTGAGAAATTATTGTGCAAATATTCCTCTTTCAACATTGGAATTATGAGAAGTTTTTTGAGTTTTTTTTTCATTATCTTTTGTGTTGAAGAAACACATTCAGTAAATGTGTTACGGAAGTCGTGCACATTAAAGCACCTGTGCAGTAGTGGCCAGTGAGGATTTCCCTGCTTATCCTCAATCTTGCAGAGGTGGTTGTGTGGCAACTCAGGCTGAACACAAAAGGGAAGTGTATGATAAAGATACAAGGTMTTTTATAAGGTCATGACTTTTTTTTTCTGTTTTCCAACCCATCCTAGCAAGATGAGAATATTTAGTTCTTCTTATTTTCATAATAGATAACCCAAATTGTTATGTTTTGTTGCAGTCCCCACTAGCTAAAGAACACAAGAGCTGATGCTGCACTCAACTGGCACTGTCACGCCATTGTTTTACTGTTAAGTATTAATCATGTCTCTAATYCTCCTAACTAATTGCATGAATCTGCAACTATAAACACCACTGGGTCTTTTTCTGCTACAGTCTTATTTATAAAACACTTCTGTTTTTTTCTCCTTTCCCAATTTGGTTCTTTTGTGATCTCTTTTGGGCCAGACAGCCTCCTCATATATATATGCTTTCTTTGAGTTTATTGGATTTGCATCAAATGCTGTCATCAAGGAATCTGACTGCTAATTTAACACTTTCATTGACTCCAGCTCATTTTATTTAGGGTTTGATGTTAGCATGGGTGACCATTCCTGCCTCTCTCTCTCTCTCTCTCTTGAAATCCCTGTTGCTTTCTCAAAGCCTTAATTATCTGACTCCGGACTCTGATGGGTATGGTATTTTATGCTTAGCATCTCTACAAATGTTATGGAATCAATAGTGTGAGATTAAATAATCAGCCTTTAAACAGACTTCACTAGTCAAATGCCCAATAAAGACATGGATTTACATTCATGCTGGAGCATGGTGTATAAATGCTGAATTACTTATATTCATAACAGATTATTGAAGCCATTAAAAAACTATAAACATAAAAGTCTTTCTTTATAAAACTAAGACCAGAAATATTTGTGAGAAAGAACTGGGCTGAGATTATGCATTTTGAAAAGCTTTAAGAAAAGTAGAATATGCTAATTATATCAAAGGATATTTCCCGTGATTAAGATTGCTTCCATGCAGGAAATAGACTTTCAAGGATTCCTTTGTATCAACTCACCAGGTTATTTAACACAGTTTCAACACAAAGTGWAGACATAGCCCAAGAAAAAATGAATTGTTCTCCACATTTCCTGTGGTCTCCTTGGGACCACATCAAAGTAAACTTTTCTTTCATAGCCTTTTGGGTGTGAGCAATAGAGTACATTTTTTTACAGCACGCAATCTGTCCCTTTTATATGACCCTTCTTTGAAAACATCCATTTTATTAAAGTTGGAAGCTAATTGCAGTCATTATCCTCTCCTTAGATTTATAATAGTTTAATTCATATTTGTGCATGCAGCTGTTGGGATTGACTGTAAAAAGTACAAACCCACATGGCCTTACACAGCATTCTCTTAATTAAGAACCAATGTCTCCTAAAGTAACAATAATGGATGAAGCTGGGGGCATTTATGGAGAAAAGGACATATGCCTGAGATGCAGCCAATGCTCAGAAGACACCAGAAAGGCTTCTAAAGTAATGAAGGAACAGCTTTATTGGCACGTAATTACTTAAGAGAGATGAAAACAAATCCATGCTACTGAAGCAAGTCAGTCACTTGTGTGACTAAGTAGGTGTAGCAGACATGCCATCTTTGCTTATGCTTTTAACAAGAAGAAAAAAAAAAAGTGTCCTTTACACAGTGACAAATAACTATGAAGCATAAAAAAAGTTAGAAGAAAAAATAGCAAGCAGCATATGCAGTCTAATCAGGAAAAGTTCTCGTTGTACAGACAGTCAGCCAAATTCTACCCTTAGTGACAGTCATGAAACTCCACTGGAGGGGAACCAGCAGCAAATTTTTAATGTTTTCAACCTGTACCTCCTGTCTCAGTCTGCAGTACCACTTAGTCATGCTACCTTTTCCCCAAACATTTTTATCTTCTAAAAGGAAGTATTCTTAGACATTGCCTTCTGGACTCTGTTTTCTACTGTCTCCCTGTTATTCAACAGCCTGAGTTTTGTTGGCCAGCTCTCCAGATTGCTCTGCCTTCTCCACCCCTTGAGATACCTACATAATAAATTCCCATTAATTAAAATGGGTTTAATACTGTTTTCATAAGCGCTTCTTCCAGAAGTTCCATCTGAATGTGAGGAAAAACTTTTTCACTGTGAGGGTGACAGAGCACTGGAACAGGYTGCCCAGAGAGGTTGTGGAGTCTCCTTCTCTGGAGATTTTCAAAACCCGCCTGGACGTGATCCTGTACAATGTGCTCTAGGTGACCCTGCTTGAGCAGGGGGTTTGGACTAGATGATCTCCAGAGGTCCCTTCCAACCTCAGCGATTCTGTGATTCTGCGATTCTGTGATTCTGGACCCAACCCCTACCGAAATAAAAGGGAGTCAAGTAATTGATGGCCTTAAAGAACAGTAGGTTCTCTTACGCAAAGATCTGGACTAAAACACATGCTAGACTGTTTCTGTTTTTCCCCGGTTGAGTGAATGCCCTCATTATTCTGGATCATTTTTCCTCCCAACACAAACTGACAGGATGTCCCATAGTCATCCTAGTGACCTCCTTGCAGAACACACTTCTTCGTGATTCTAGTATCACCCTTTTCTGCTGTTTAGTATTATGAAGATGGGATAGTTAAAAACTCAATAAAAACTGATAGTCTACAAGGCTTTGAAAATCACGTTAGRTGCCTATGTACCTCTCTGAGAGCATAAATAATCCTAGGTAAGGTCACAGGGAAAAAGAGAGGCAAGAAAAAGCAGTGAAATTAGGTGTCCTTTCTCCACTGCACATATTAGCTTAAAACTGTCTTTCTTCACTAGCGTGGCTGCCTTTTCAGCCCTTCCTCCTGCTCATATGACCTTTTGATTTCTATCTCTGGCCCTATGCATTCACCCCTTGCTCAAAGACTTTCTTTTCAGAGATACTGTCCACAGCATCCGTTTCCGATAAGATAGTTTCAAGCACTATTTTGGCTAAAGCTGATCAACTTCTCTTGCCTCTCTTTTTGACAGTCTTTCAAAACAAGTTCCTCATTTTCTGTTTCCACTATTCCTGTAATTCCACCATCGTCTCTGTACCAACAGACACACAGTTTTGGTGTAATCTGTGATACCTCTCTCCCCTGCCTACACTGACAGTGTCGTTTACCTCGTGTTTCTCTTCCCCTTCCCCTCTCCCACATTTATATCGTCTCCAAAATGCATATGTTCCAACTGTTAAGCTTTGAGCATTTTCAGCCATGAAATCTGTGATAAAACTGTGAGATCTGGGAACATCCTGTGCCTATGGGTTTATGCTAAAACCTGACCTGGTTCAGTATGTCTCTGTTTTCAGCCAGAGATTCTTCTGTCATTGACCGTGTCATCTTTCAGTATTTACCACTAAAAATATTTTGGCTTGCAATTGTCAAAGTTAAGTGTTTACACTGTAAACGTGCAACAAGCCTCCACATGTGAATATAATGTCAGCGTGAAGCACCAATGGTTTGGGAAGAAAGGTAGCTCGATCCAGCAAGAGTATGAGTGTTGAACAGTTGTCAAATTGCTTCTGCTTGGCAGGAAAGCTATCGACAAGGTCAGACTGAAGTGCTGTGTTAACACRAACATCCAGATTTCCACTCCCTATTCCATTTACTTGGATGCTGCTTCAGACTCATCCCTTCCCTACAGCATGGCCCTGATTCCAGGCTCGGATGCTTAGTAATACTTAACTAACATTAATTCAAATATTTCTGAAAATCAGGATCTCAGGGAAAAGACTGTTTCCTAAATTTATCCTCACTTGTAAACGTCACGCAATCTCAAATACAGGAGGGCTTTGAAGATTGCCCAGACAGCAGATGGACATGCCACGCCAACACCTTCAAGTATGGGTTATTATTTTATTGCTTAGTATTCAAATATTCTGTTAAGGTTTTATAGAACGCCACAAACCACACAATGTATGTTCGCTTTAAGATTCGTGTGTTAATTAAACGTTTCCAACTGAATGAATGAGTTCTGTATTCTCTCTCTTGACAATTGAGCTCTGCATCCTTAATTGCTCTGCCATAGGTCAAGCAGATGATAACGTGTTTGCTCTAGTGGAAATAAAGAATTTACTCCTTGTTCTAAGCATTCAGCTCCTCTTCATATACAAGTGTAAAAATCTCCACAGTATTAAAACAGTATAATTAGATAATTGTTATAGTCAAAGCTATTTGCCTCAGATTAAATAAAATCCTAAATAATTTCAGTTTCTGCCCCTGCTAATTAGAGAGTTTTTTGTGTGTTTCATTTAAACATAATGCTAGGACCAATTCAGTACTTTCACCTCTGGGACTCCATTTGTTATGTATTGGATCCTTAGAGACCTAAAGCAATTAAATTTAAATTGAATTTATGGCTTAATCCTTCCTTGAGAACTRCAGGACAAAAATTATTAGAGCTTTCCAAAGGTTTTCTTTTTTTAGAACACTTCTCTTCACCAGCTCAAACAAAATTGTACCTGTTTGCACCAACAGTAAATTTGCTCTTCTCAGAGTAAGTAAATATATTGTTTTTCTGACTTATATGCAACTTTGCACAAATCAGCCTTCGAATGCTTCATGTTTAAATACTGACTTTGAAGACTGCAATGAAAACAATTATTYTACGTATCTGTATACTCAATCTCTTCCTGTTTAAAGTGAGTCTTACCATGATCAGTTACAGTGTGCTACAGTTTAGAGTGTCTGACCTAAATTTTTAGATTTAGAAATGGGCCAAATTGTTTCTTCTGTTGGTTTGTGGTAAATGAGAGTGCAAAAAGGATAAGGTTCACTTGACATAACATCTCGTCAGTCATCTTGAGCTCCCTTAACAATCAATGCAGTAGAAATAAACAAATTATGACACAATTTATCTGCCATAATTTAGATGTCAACATCAGGAGGAGATGAATCATAGCCTGATGAAAGTGCCTGATTTTCTCAATTAATTGTGAGTAGAGCTCAGGATCACTCTGAAGATTGCCCATCTGGTGTTGATGTCTGCATTTGATAAAATGAATGCCTTCCATAAACTTTGAAACTGCAGCACATGGATGTGGAAATGTAATTTTTCTTCTTGCTCTAACTGTAGCTTCCATCCAAGAAGTATATAAAAGCAAGAGGTGTAGGATCTCCTTGCTACCCAGTCCCTTAGGCAGAAATGAATTAAAGATGTAGTTGTGTAAAACTGCCCCTCTCTAAGAATGGCTCACTTTTTATAGAGTAGTTTATATGGATTAAAATGCTTTAATGAAGCATTAAACAAATTAAAAATGCTGTAATAAATACTCTAATGCAACAGTTAAAGGAAAGGCTATGCTGTTTGTTGTGCTACCTGTCTTCCAAAAGGAATCATTGAAATCATGCTGAAATAAAGGGAAAAGATGGAAGTTGACCACAATGAATATATATTAAAACTTAAGCAGTGCAGGGAAGTGATATGGAACATGAATAATTTCTCTGAAAAAGGCCATGATGAATCATGTGATAAAGAATAAAATGCCTATCTTTTCATTATAACCAGAACAAAATGAATCCTATCAGTGGTATACATTCATTACTAGCTGAGGATGGTAAGACAAAGAGAAGGTAAAAATATTCTTCTCATTTTGTGAGTTTGGAGTGTAAGTGAAGTTTGAAGTATTAGTGAAGTTTGAAACTTGACATTAAGGTGAATAAGGATTTAGTGCAAGTTTAATAATTCCCTTCTATTTCAGTGTTAACTAAAGAAAATGCTAAAAGATATCTACTAATGTTATACACTGTAAAACTGTCTTTACAGATAACTAGAAACCATTTTTTTTAAAGAATTTGGAACTCATGCTAATTCATTTAGATGAATGGAAAGAGAAGGAGTTTTCTGTACGTATTTTTAAAAGATCAAGTGGGATGATTTGAGCAATTATAGGCTGACTAGACTAAAACTATTTCAAAAAAAATAAGTCACAGTTACAGAAATCGTTTTTAGTCGTGCCAGCTTGCATAATATGGTAGAATATAAGTCATCAAAAAAGCTTCATAAGGCTCTTAGAAACATGWTTGTTTAAGACAGAGTGATATAATATACTTAGATTTCTCTGCTGGATTTAAATAACATATGCTTCTGTATGATCACAGTGACATTAAACAGATAAAAAAATAAATATTTAACAGACAATTAATGATTAATAAGGAGGCCTTTGGATTGGTTGAGTATTTCTGTGAATGACCTGGCAGGATACAGCATAGACTTTGATCATGATAGCACTGGTCAACTAAGCTGAATTTATTTTTTCACACAAAGCTTCACTTATTTCATTACGCATGAATATACCAAATATCCACACTAAAATCACCACGTGTGTTCTCTGAACACTGAATGGGCCTCATGAGAATTTAAAAATACAAATCTTAATTAGCTTATAAATTGAAATTATTTTTAGCTAGGTCTTTAAAGAACTGTTGTCCTGTGTCAGACAACTTTGTCCCAAATCACTTTAGACCAGACATTGCATATGTCCTTAAAAATTGGTGGCACAGTGAATAATGAATATGTTCCTTGAACAGAACAGACCTCTAAATATTGTTTAGATGAAGGTTTTTTTCACTATCATTTCTCGCTGCTAAATTTCTCATTCAGCAGATGTTAAAAAGGTGTCCCTTTTCAACAAAATCCAGGGAGAATTGCTTTCTCTGAAAATGTCTGCCATCTCCCGTTGTTCCCAATGTACTATATTCGTTGGCAGTAAAAGTGGCTTCTTTCTCAATTTAAGTTACTTCTGCATTTTTCTCTGCTGCATAAAATCAGCAGTCACCATGTTCTCTGAGGCAAGCTGATTTCATTCCTGCTGGTTGCATTTGAAAGTAAAAGTTATCTTTGCTAGAAACTGCTTCTGTTCATGTTCCCAGTCAGAATAATGGATCATAGCTGCTGTTTGTCCCAGACCAAAGCCTCAAATGCCACTTAGGCTGATTGTATGTATAAATAATAATACTCAATTTAAAGCAGGCCCTGTGTGAGCTTTTTACTAGTCACCAAATATGTTAATGCTCTTGAAGTAGTGGAAAGTTGTGTTCCTTGGAAAAACACAACTAATGGATTCTTTTCCCACAAAATAGCTGCAGGTATTTATATCAAAATAGCAGATAATTTAACTGTTTCACCTATGTTTTTCTATTCATGTCTCTCCCTCAATAGTGGTTGCCTTCCTCTCCACAGCTTAGATCTGTTTCCAAATCTCTATGCAGATTCTGACACAATCCATGTGATAGCTCATTAATGCCATAATTAGGCATTAAATAGGGGGTCTGTCTGCTCTCTGGTCCCTTTCCCCTAACATGCAAACTTTTCCATGCCATATTCCATTGGGATGTTCCTTTGAGGAGCCTGTTTGACTCTGTTTTGAGGAGGAGACTGGACTAGAGATCTCCCAAAGTCCCTTTGAACCTTAATGATTCATAATTCTATACCATTCACACAGATAAATGCTGCTGTTTACTCTTTTCTATCTGCATAAGACTCACCACTCTGAGATAGTTTGAACTTCACATGTTTTCACCCCCATGCCCTTACCGATAATCCCATGTTCTCAGATACCACGTCTATTCCATACTGAAGTCAGAAAATTTTAGAGAAACAAGGAAATGTTTACAGGGATTCAGAACAAAGTGAGAACTACTTGGAGAAGGAGAACCATTCTTAATATCCTTTTTTATCCCCCAGAGAACAAGGAAAGAAAATTAAGGCTTATGAGGAAACCAACAGCTTGACAGCAAATTCCTCGTTTTGAAGTGGCTTCTGATGCCTTTGTTCATCCTTCAGAAGCAGAGTCTTACTCAACAGTAAGGCTCTGCTTCTACTGAGGTTGTGCTTTTGTTTAATAGAGCTTAATCAGAACTGAATGTTAAGTCTCATTGTTACATGGTCAAATGTTTTGGAATATTTTCATTTCAGTGTACATGAAGACCCATTACCTGTGAAGTCCAATACATGAAGTGTTCACAACGTTGTCTCAAAAAAGTCACAAGTGGTCCATTTTGGTGATATCTAGAGATAGACAAGTGCGAGCAAGAACAAAATGATCTTATCTATTAAATATTCTCTTGTCAATTGCACAACATAATTATTAATTATGAGGCATCTCCACTATGACTAACAGAAGTAGTTGACGCAAATCATCGTACACTTGACTATTCTGATCTGTGAATAGAGAGCTGAGGTGGATGGGAGACGCTGTTAATGCAGGTAGGGAGCCTTGTCTTTGCCACCTGGATTCTTTTCCAATTATTTTTCTATAATTTAGGCTGTAAAATCTTTTCTGTAAAGGCAAAATCGCATACCAATCTGAATCTTTCTTTTCCCTCCTCTCACTTCTCTCTGTCCCTCACAATCTATTAATCTGTTCTGGTTTATTTACATTGCAAATCAGAGAGAAAAAAACAGCAAGGAGAATGAGCAATCCTTGCCTGGAGGGCTTGACAGTGTTCTTATGAGTGATTCATGAGCAGGCAGGAGGTTTGTGAAGAGTGGATGGCATAGCAAGATTTCTTTTCTCTGCAGTAAGATAGCACTCATTATGACAAGAGACTTGAAACAGGGACTGCTTCCCATTTGTGTTATGTTAAGCAGATGAATCCAACCAGTTACTCTACTCATTCTTCAAGATTAAAGGGAAATGGAATAACATAAAAAAGATAGTAATGTCTATTCTTGCATGAAGAACTGATTATGAGCATACAGCACATCTTACAAAAATATTTTATGGATGTCTATTCGTGCAGGTCGCTGTACAATTTCACAAGGTGAAGTGGTAGAGTAACATCTGTAAGAACTCCATGTCCATTGAACTATTACCTCAGAACTGTGCTTGAACATCTGCAAGGGCTGATAAACCACAGTTTTAACAGTGAGGTAGTCATTAAGGAGGCTCTGTATGATTATGCAACATTACTTTCCAGCATATAAAATAACATTTTCTCAGAAGTTTACACACTGTGACTGGTCCACCAAGAAAAGATTGCCCTTTAAGATAAAGGAATAGGACCTTGTGTTTTGCAAAGTACAAGCAACAAGCAGATCTGAGTTTTGTATGATCATACCATAAAATCCCCTAACTTTCCAAGGATCTATCATAATTTTTTGTGCCATTTTGTGCCATGTACTTTAGATAAAGGATTGTCTTTTTCTAGTTTCTTGTACCCTTGATGCCATGATGTCTGAAAAATACATCACTATGTAGTGACAGTCTAAAGTCCAGACCTTTCCCTTCCTCTCCCAATATGCCTCACTATTTTGACTCACTCATACATTGCTTTAAATTTACAGACTACCATCCTATACTTAAGACATATTTAATTGCCAGCCTTAGTGGTAGTTTTTTCTCATTTGACCATCAGATTCTATCTGCAAAGATCAGGCAGTTTACATATTTTAGAATGACTTTATGCTTTATTTCTAATCCATCAGCTCAGCAATGAAAACAGGAATTAATGAAATCTTACAGTTCACTCACTAAGTTCACTAAGGGTTTTGTCGAGATGTTCTATGCTACCTCTACCAAATCTGGGAATTTCAGGTAGTCACACTGAATTATTAACAGAATGGGACCCTACTTAACTCCTAAGATCAGTCTAGACTGTTTTGGCTAAAGAAATGCAACCACACACAGAACTCCACAAAACTGAATTGCATTCTTCTTTAAAACACTTTTTAAAATTCCCCCAAACCGTTTCCTATCCAGATTTGTGATATACTGTTGCTGCATGTCTCTGTTTCCCTCACATCGTATTCAGTGTCATGTGAAACAGAAAAATAGCACTTTCCTGTGCTTCATGAGATTGCGCTTGGTGAGTTAGCCATTGCTGCATGTCTCTCTTTTAATTCTGAGAGTGTCAAGTGTCTTTTTTTTTTCTTTTTTTAATTTTGCAAGTCAACATGGCATGACCTTACTGGGACTTATAGAATTTGTCCAGGTAGTTCAATTAAAACTGTCTAATGTGCTGTAATCACTTTACTGTTTATCCGTCTAAGTAAGGATTTGAAAAGAAAAATCAACAAACAGATTTTATCCTTTTCCTTTTCTTYGTTTTAGTATATTTGCACACCAGCAGAAATTGAGTTCAGCTTATTTTAACAACTGATGCTCTGTAATGCCCAATACGGTTGGTTATTTTCTTGATTTATTTCTTTCTTATTTAAGCATTTAACTCTTGGAAGCCCCAAAAGTCTAATGTAAAATAATCTTATTTCTTTCACAGACCAAGTATATCATACATAACAAAAGTTATCCATACTATCTGGATACATGCTATATATTTCAATGAAACATAGCACTATATTTTGGCCAATGCTGTAGTTGGACTGTGTATACATTTATCTTCATTAAATGTCTTCTCTTTACATTCACCTTTTGGGTACTGAAATTAGAAATATGAATAAGCCAGGGAGTAAATGCCAGAAGCTGTGAATTTTGAAAGACTTAAGCACTGGCATGTTCTAGTCATTTCAGTGTCAGTAGGATGTTTCTGCCAAAGGGCAAAACCTACCTGTACATTTTAGACTCTATACATATTAAATTTCAAATTTGAAACCCTGCCTACTGGTTAGTGTGCAACCTTCTGTTTCTCTGATAAAAGGAGGCACTTCTGATTTTTTTTTAAATATATATTTAAAGCAAAATTAAATAAAATAGATTAATGTCATTTTATTGGATTTGGCATAAAAAACATAACAAAACATAAAAGAATATTGCATGCAATTAATGTATTTGTCAGCAGGCATGCAGTGTTATATTAAACTCTCCAGATACGTTTTATGTAGGTGGAAATACAATGGAACAGGCATTATGAAAAGGAACTTTTCTCAGGAGTGAGAGGTGGGAGCACTGATCTAATCTGTTGAAGAAAACAAAGTCTTTTTTTCCAAATTAGACATCTAAAATCTGATATGACAGCAAAAATTCTCCTGAACTTATTAAAAAAAAAAAATCATTCTCTTTGTAGTTCAGCAAAATTTCTAGGGATTGAGCAGCCAGGTGTGTTATTAAAACTGTAACAGTATTTATTTCTATTCTTTTTGATAATAATCTCATAAGGTCACTGCCTTCAGGAAATTTCAGGCAATACATAACCAGATCCTCCAGTGTAAGGCATGATCTTCAAGTCCGATGGGTTGAGACCTACTACAGAAAATTTCTTTAGCAACTCAGAAGCTTTTCTGGTACTGTTTTTTGTTTGCTTCTGTTTGTTTATTTGCTTTTACTTAATAGTATTTTCTAGCAGGTGGTGTGCTGGATTAAATTTAGACCAGTACAGTTGTTTTTTCTCAGTTATGAGGTAGCTTCTGCTCTACCCAACTTCTTCTCCCCCATCTTACCTACAGTAACATTTGTCTTCCTTTTCAAGTGCTTTGAGATCTACTGATGCTGATGAATGGTACTATGCAGAAAGTGAATATTATTGCAGAGTAAACTGTTAGAGAACAAGGCAGTGCGGTGAATGCTTGCAAATATTATGTTCACCTGGTTATTCTCTGTCAGAAAGAATTAATGGTAGATAGTTTTCTTGTGAATTAGCTAACCTGCCCTTGGGGAGACCAGACTTTGAAAGCACAGTTAGTGTCTGACAACTTTCAAAGGCAGCAGATGTTTCCGTTTTGTGGGCAGGTAGGATCTTACTGCTCTACAAGCACTGATGTTCTAGATCTATGCCAGTGTATTATCTCTTTCATACTACTTAAAGATTCAATTGCACTTCACCCTGCTTGGCAGAGAAAAGTTATTATACATATAGGCTGCTGTGAACCACTACATCAACAGAACCACCCAATCCAGAATTTCCCCTGAGCCTATCTGGAAAATATCCATTCTGACTGTGCTGTCATTAATAAGACATTGGAAACACTGAGCTAGACCCTGTTATCCTCTAAGACTAAAGAGGGCCACATACAGATGGCCTAAAATCCCTCTTAATCTCCTGTGCTCAGTTTTTCTTATGGACTGGTATTTGATAGCTTTCTGCTCGTTGTCCAAAGAGGTCTTCATATTTTCACATTGAATAACAGACATTTTGGTGAAATTTATCTATTTGTATAGACAAATATGTATACAGGTTCTAAATATCTGCAAAGCCTCTGTAAAAGCCATATTGAGGTTCTCCTGTCAAAAGGTATTTGCCACGTAGTAGTATATATAGATTGCTTTGTGCCACACTCCAGAAGCATCACAAAGAAGAAGGAAATTACAGAAGGGTAGGAATCATAAGTTTTCTGTGCTCCAGCAGTGCCTGATAGGGGAATCCCTGGCTTTTGTGTCTGTGTGTGTAGGTTGTTCTAAATTAAATCATAAGCTGTTGTGAGAAATCTAAGGGCAAGTTCAGAAGTTTTACACTTCTGTTAAGTTTGGAGGAGGCTTCTCACCTCCATCCCTGGAAAGTCTCACCTCCATCCCTAGAAAGGTGATGGAACAGCTCATCCTGGATGCCATCTCTAAACATGTGGAGGAAAAGAAGGTGATCAGGAATAGTCAGCATGGCTTCACCAAGGGGAAATCATGCTTAACCAATCTAATAGCCTTCTCTGATGGAATGACTGGCTGGGTAG